>NW_017715338.1:0-24944 GCF_001865875.1 Lupinus angustifolius
GTTAATTTAAGTTTTCTCTTTATATATTAGTATAGTAAAAAGTCTTAATTGAATACCACGTTATTATTTTGTCATAAATCACCTAATAGATGAATTTTAAAAATTCTAAATCCAATAATATCTCACCTAATAGATGAGAAGATATTTTAAAATTAGAGAAAAATGTATGCATTGATAATATGAGGTTTACACACTGTTCTTATATCATTCACCATTCATATTTAATCATCATCAACTCTTCATGAAAAATAATAAAAATGAACGAGATATAATATAATAATTGCGTATAAATCTTTGCAATGACAATGAATAAATATTAAACACTTTGAAAATATATAAATAAATGGCTCACACTAAGATAATACAAATCCTCCTTTTGTCTAACGCACTCAACATAGTATACATACACTATTTTGTTAGATTCCCAAAATTATAAGAAACCACATTTTATCCATCTCTGGCTTCAGAGTTACAGATTGAACTCCTTACCAACTAATTCAAAAGTATTTTGTATCTTAATCCATTAAAGTCAATGGTTGTCGTACACTTTAAGGTAGTAAAAGGAAAAACGTATAGCTATGTACTACCTTCTACTTTTCTTTCAACGTGTTACAAGTTTGAGGTTTATAAATCCATTTTATGTATATTATTTTTTGTTCCAATAAATATTACTTTCAGACAAATGAATATTTAATTTTTGATCTAACTTAATATTTGAGAGTTAATAGATTTATATACTAATAGACCAACGTCTCATTAATAAATTTTTTGATACAAGATTGAACTAATTTTTTCATGTGTTTTCATGTAATCTTCATATTGAGCCCTACCAAAATCTGTAAAACTCTGTAAAAAGTCCGTGCAAAATTTCATATCTTTTTAAATGTTGTATACTTTTACTTTTAAATATGTACTCAACAGAACTAAGGCCCAAAATTGCACATTCACAATATATATAATATAACAGGAAAATACATTTATACTTTAAAAAACGTATATTATACTTTCTTAGTTTTGCCAGGCACATCCACAGGTAAGTGGGGCTAACTCTCCCAACGGATATTTTTTCCATCCACAAGACTCGAACCCAGATTCTTACTTAATGAGAATCAAACATGTACCACTTGAACCAACGCCCGTTGATCAGTACCTATAATTTAAGTTAATATAAGGATCGCAGAATTTACTTGCTTCCTAATCCTAATCGATTTTTAAACGTTTCATATGAATTTCAAAAATAATATTTGATGTGAGAAATACGAAATAAGTTGTCATATTATTCTTTTTTTACATTAAGAGTTTGGCTTTATGTTGGTAAATGCCAACATACAACTAACAAGATTGACATGTTATTGTAAAGTCCACTTAGATTGGTAGGATGACCAAAAGATGAAGAAATTAATTCATGAGAGTTATACTTATTAGGAGAGACAATCACATACACGAAAGAGATTAGTTTTTTACCTAATAAGTAAGAAAATATTATTGATAATACTAAAAAATATCAACATACGAAGATGATTTGTCATGACATATTAGTCCTTGGCTTAGAGATTGATAATTAGGTAAAAGACTTCATCAAATTAGTTATTAATTATATATATAAAAAGGAAAATGCTTCTTTTAATTTGACATATCCATTTGAAATATTTTGCTGGGCAATAGCTTAACAATGGGAGGACACCAGTTGCCTCAAGAAAGTACAAAAGTGTGACACGAGCCAGTAATTTTTTTTTTGATAAAAACATAATTATTAAAAGAGTAAAAACTTATTTTAGTACCTCAAACTTACAAATAGTTTTTCAATCAATCAGAATAAATTATAATTTATTTAGTTTTATATATTATTTATATTCAATCATTATTTAATCACTTCACAAAATATAAATAAATTATAAATAATATATTAAATGTGTATAAATCTTTATGCTCATCTATATAACACTCATTACATTAATCAATTTCTTTCTTTAAATAATGTTGTATAATCAACCTATATATTTGATTCCTAACTAATAATGATAAAAAATATTTATACTTACATGGTAAGAGTTATATTATTATGTTACCCATTATTTATTTTTAATTATTATTAACTCTTAAATAAAAAATGTTTATAATTATTGAATGTATAATTTTTAACTGTCGGTATGTAGATATTAAAAGTATTGTTTGCGTCTTTCATGTAGGTGCACTAAAACATGTGCCATTGGCTATTTTTAATGTTTACTCGCCAACTATTGATTCTACCATCTTCGTTTTAAATAAGTGGAGATATTTGTTTAGGGAAAGTAAATTACGTCAATTTTTACTCTACTAATACTTTTTCCTAAAATATAAAGTTAAACTTATCCGCTAGTTGATTAATAATTATATATTTGCTAAGATATTTGTTTTTAAATTCAAGAAACGTGTATAATAAATTAACTTTAAATTTTATATATTTTAAATACAAATTTTGCCAACTTACCATAATCTTTATGTATATACATAGATTATTAAATATTTTTATAAAATATTTGTGAAATTTTGGTATATTGGATCTATCTCACAAGAAATTTCAAACCAATGGTTGTGGTTTGATTAGAGTTATTTTATGTAAAAAGTTATTAGTAAGGCAAGAGTTAACATAATTTAACATGTAAACCAATATCTTCTCTTTAATTAAATAAATTAAAATTATAATGTGAAAAAAGTTGTTAAGCAAATAGCAATAATGTTTTTTTCAAACAAATGGCAAAGTCAATATACACATGTCAAATTGGAAATAAGGGTTTTGTTTTTTATGGATATAATTGATTAGATACATGAAAATATTATTAAATAATATTTTATTTGTTTAATATCTTTTCATAATGTAACTTTTATCATATTTTTAATTTTTTTTGATATTTTAGAAATTCAATGCAAATTTAAACTTCATTTTTTTTTGTTTTTTTGGTTAAGCAAATTGCATTAAAAACAACACAAGGGGTGCTAACCCAATACAAGATAAAGATCAAATATTGATCTTTTTAGAAGTTAATATAATACAAGTTTTTTTTGAATCGTTACACCAATTAGCAAACACAAGAGAAGTTGGAGCAACTTTAGAGAGAAACCACGACCAAGACCTAGCTTGGATTAAATCCAAAATATGCACATAACTCATAGCCTTGTTGGAAAAGATCAAATCATTCCTCATAATCCAAATGGACCAAACGACAGTGAACCATACCATCCTCCACAAACTTGCTACTTTTACATTCGGTCTAAGAGCATCATGCATTACTAAGAATTCCCCAATCGAATTTAGAAGTTGAATGGAGACTTGTAACAAAGAGTAAACTCCTCTCCACACAGCAGAAGCAAAATCACAAGAAATAAACAAATGATTAACAGATTCTGCATGGTTCAAACAAATAGCACAATTAATGTCCTCAATTCTCTGAATAATCTTCCTTTTAAATAATTCTACCTTTGTAGGAATTCTCTGTCTAATGAGCTTCCAAACAAAACAACATATTTTTGAGGGAACACAATTAATCCAACAATTTTTTAACAAGTTACCTAAAGGAGAAGTACTTTGGTCCACTTGACTGAGATAAGCGGATTTGATAGTATATCTCCCAGATGCATCCAAACTCCAGCTCCAACTGTCTGCAATAGCCCTCTTGCAAGAGTGATTTTGAATCAAGGCATACAAGTTCTGAATGATATCCTTTTCTCTATCAAGCAGATCCCTACACCAAGCCACCTCCCACTTCCACACATCATCACACCAACCACCACAATCCGCCACAAAAGCCTTCTATTTAGAGCTAAAGTGAAAAGTCTAGGGAAGACCTCTTTCAAGCTATGATTTCCCACCCAAATATCTAACCAAAAACGAGTTTGAGATCCATCACCAATGACCCTCCAAAATTTCTCATCAAACCATCCTCCTATAAAGCCAACTGAAGAACCAACTTTACACAAATCCTTCCACCATCTAGAAGAATTGGCCGAAGATGAGATATATAGTATTCCCATACTTTGAGTTAACCACCTTAACCAAAAGCGCCTCCTTATCTTGAAGTCTACGCCATTTCCATTTCCCCAGCAAAGCATCATTGAACCGATCCAGGTCTCTAACACCCAAACCACCAAGAGATTTAGGCTTACAAACCTCTGCCCAGGAAACCCAAGCAATACCTTTACCACCTCTCTTGTTACCCCAAAGAAAACGCCTTTGCAAATTCACTAGTTTTGCTAAGACCTTTTTAGGAGCCTTATACAAAGAAAGCAGATAAGTAGGAATATTGGCAAGCACTGAATTTAGAAGAATTACCCTTCCACCAAGAGAAATATGCTTCTGTTTTCACAAAGCAAGTCTTTTAGTAACCACATCAATAGTGCTTTGCCAAGTCTCAAGTCTTCTAGGATTAGCCCCTACCGGTACCCCAGGTAGAGAAAGGGAAGAGTACTAGTTCTACAAGCCAAGAAAAATGTCCCATCTTTTTTCTTCTTAGCCACTTTGGAGCATACCTTTAATTTATTTATTACACATGTTGTTTACCCCACATTTCTTACTTTCTTTAATTTTGTTTCCAATGTGGATATAAATATGGTTATCTTAGCCAATACACAAGTATGATAAATGTTGTTTTTCCACTTCAAAGAAAGAGTAGAGCTAGTACACAATATAAAATACATTCACATATTTATATGTTGCCAGGCTCTTTACTTTTTCTACTAAGTAGTATAGTGTTATACTTATTTTCTGCACTCATTGATTTTTTTCTTTAACACGCAAATATACAACTTAGATGGTGTTATTGATATGTGAAGAAGTTTAAAAAAATATTTTTGCACATGACTCATTTGATGGGACTTCATCAAAGGAAGATGAGAATGTTAGCATTATTTATCATATACTTGAAGTTTTTGAATTGCTTCACTGTGATAACATTGACAATATGCTACCTTCTAAGAGACCATGAGATTCTGATGAAATAAGTTTAGTTAGAGACTCTAACTATACTTAGAGTATTGCATTTTCATACGATCGTTTTCATGAGTGAGGTGGCTAGTATTGAAAATACTAGGATGCATAGGGCTGTGTTCCATACGTTACGTGAAATGTTAAGAACAATAGGACAATTAGTTCTAACTAACATGTGTAGAAGAATTAGTGCCTTTATTTTTACACACATTAGCACATACTGTTAAGAATAAGATCATAAAAAGACAACTTGTAAGGTCTCGTGAAATAATTACTAAGCACTTTGGAGTCTGTTGTTGGCAGTTTTAAGGTGTTACAAGGAATTATTAAAACAAGTCGAGCCCATTTTGGAAAACAACATCGATAAAAGATGGAATTATTTCAAGGTGTATATAAAGGCAACCACATAATTTTTTTGTTTTACTAATGTGTGACTTAAAATTCCATGTTAATTTAGTAATAATTTTAGCATTTTATTACGTTGTATAGAATTGTTTAGGAGCTCTTGATGGCACATACATTAGGGTCAATCCACCTGAAGCTACAAGATAAGATATAAGTTGAAATAGCTAACAATGTATTAGGTGTTCATTATCCATATTTGCAATTCATATATGTTTTGGTTGGATGGGAGGGTTCAACTGCAAACTCTACGATCCTCAGAGATGCTATTTTCCGTTCAAATGACTTAAGAGTTCATGAAAGTATAATAATATTCATTTATATAAGAATTGTACCTACCTAAGGAATTTTGGATCACACATGTAATATTTAAATGTGTTTAAGGTCATTATTTTAAATAGCCAAATTAAAGTGATACATTTTAAGTAAGTTATATGACTATAGACATAATTGTCATGAAATTATTGTGTAGATACCAAAAGTTTTATTTCTATTTTATGATGGAAAAAATTGAAATAAGAAAATGAAGTAGCATCTCCGTTCATAGAAGGTTATGCACTTCCTTATAAATAAGGGGTTACGTTCCCCAATTATAGACACAACAAAATAACTATATTCTCTCCATCCCGTTAGAAGATGAACTAAAAGACTAAGGTAATCTACAATTGGAAGGCCAAAGAACCTACATGTTCTACTATGAACATGTATTTGCATATAAGGATCAATGACATGGAGTTGATGGATACAAGATGCTAAGATTGGTATAAGGTTCATTCACCATATTCTCTATGAATATATTAAGGTACGCTTCCGCTCTAATTTTTATATATTTATTCTCAATTATTTGACATGAAAGATCTTGGATATATATATAATATTGTTCATCATCTTTAGTATTATGTAATATGTATCTTTTAAGTATAATGTCTCCCACCATTAAAGTCTCTATATATTAAATATTTATATGGCTCTGGCTGGCCATATGATCGAATAAAGATTCCTTATTCCTAGTAGAGGCCAAATATATCACCTCAATAATTAGAGAAATGTCTCACAATCGACAACACCCAAGTAACTTTTTAATATGAAACATTCTTTATCTAGGAGCGTAATCGCTTGTTGCTTTCTACATAATCAAATTCGTAAGCAAATGAATATGCATCCTTTATAAAGTATTTTGGAGAAGTTGAATCCTCTAATGATGTCATGAACTATGATATGATCATTACTGCGGAACCAAGCGATGCATGGGGTCAATGGAGATAAATTAGCATTGGAAATGTTCGCTACATGGAGGGGTAGACATGGTTGATAAATCATATGCTTATTATTGTATATTTGTGAGACGTATTCTTAAATATGATGTTTGAATTTATTTAGCAGTGAATTATTGCATTTATTTTATTAAAATCTATTTATAGGTGGTCTTCAATTTTATTTGGATATGTGCTGAGTGGTTAGATAGATTGAGGTGCAATCTGAATTTCAATCTTCGAAGCTTACTGAACGACAATGGACCTTGGCAGAAGATGCAGTCTTTATAGAGTCTTTGTTGCGACTATGAGAATATAGACATTGGAAGGTTGACTCTGGATCATTTAAACTTGGATATTGCAAACAAGTTGAGAAATTAATTAGTGAGATAAATCAAAATTGCACACTTAAAGCTAGCCCTCACATTGAATCAAGAGTGAAGCATTTGAAATCCCAACATACACGCAGTTATTAATTAAAGATATGTTGGTTTTAAATGCAAGTGGATTTGGATGGGACAATACTAGGGAAATGATTGTAGTGAAGAAGGAAATTAACAAAGAATGGTGTAAGGTAATCTATGATAAACCATTTCTCACTTTGACAAGATATAAATATGGTTTTGCTTACATATTTGAAGTTAAATGCATATTTTACAATATATTTTTCTTCAATTTAGTCCTATCCAAAAGTAGTTGGCTTGTATGGAAAATGATTTTCTCATTTTGATAGTTTAATGCTACTTGATAAGTCAACCTATATTATAATGAAAAGATGATACTTTATTTTTATTTATGTTAATAATAATTTTTGTTTTGTCAATCTATGTTATGATGAAGAGATGTTGAATTCATTCTTCCTCTATTTGAGGCCAATATGAGTAAGTAAAAGATATTTTCTATTCAAAATATTTATTAGATAAGTAATCAAATATTAATTTTTGGTTTCATAATTATATTCAAGTATCATTTAGAGTAAATTTGTTGGTTAGTTATATCAGATCAAAAATTTTGATCTTCCTTTCTTAGCTATAGCTATATAATTACTCAGATTATAAACATAATAATATTTTAAGATTCGGGTACTTTGACAATTATACTATCTATTTCTAGAAATATGCATTATAGATAAATATGGTTTCAAGCTATTCCTATGAATATCACTGAAAATTTGAAAGAAATATAAATGTCAACCAAACATATATCTTTAATATACCTAAGAATGATATTCCTAGTAATAACATTCCTAGGAATGTGATTCCGAACACTACGTTGGAGTTGACGTTCAACAACGCGCATTGTAAATATATAATAGCCCTTTCAGACGTTTTATATGTGAGTACAATAGTATATAGGCAAGATATTAACAATGCTTTTGCGAGCGTTGTTGTAAGTCATACATACAACAGTGGAGCCTCCAACGAGCAATGTTATATATTTCATACATATAACAACATAAACTAAAATATGCACTATTGTATTGTTCATAAATATTCTCAACAAGACAGATATACGACAACGTCACTTACAACGAGCGATGATGAGTTAATAATATACAGCAATGCTATCTATAATGTACGTTGTTGTATTAATCATATACAACATCACTGTCTAAAATGTGTGCTGTTATATTAATTAAATACAACGTCGCTCTCTATAACAAATGCTATTGTATTGTTTACATACAATAACGGTTGCTAGACCTTCCCCTAGCACGCGCTATTGATTTGTACATATTAATACATGCATATACATTTATTATAACACAACCATTCTCAATAACACATACACATTAATATACATTATCTTTGATTGTTTTTGGCTTGTAATATCATTGTTTGGAGGGACATAATGATTCACATGAAGGTCCTTATCGTGATCATCTCTTGTATATAAATCATCATTTATAGTTGGTCCGCTCTCACGCGACTATTATGTCCCAAAAAAAAGGATCATCTTCAACATTAATATCTTCATATTCTTGGTCATCAATATTATTGACGATTATTTTGTTAGTTAAAAGAACAATGAATCATTTCATATCAGTTGGTCAATAACATAGAATACTTGTTGAGCTTGTGATGCTAGAATAAATGACTCATCTTTATATCTTAGCCTATTAAGAACCACCTACATGAACCCTAACCCATCAACTCGAAAGCCATTGTTATTATCAACCCACATACAACAAAAAACCGGCACCCAAACATTGTGTTCTCTAATTCCCATATTCGTTCAACGACATGAAAGTATGACATATTCACATATATTGAGTTTCTATCTTTTGCAATTGACATATGTAAAGTTCGAGCAACAAGAGTCACCCTACTATTTTACATTTTATTGTGACCATCTTGTTTCTTCGTATAAAACGTGAACTCATTAATTAGGTAACCAGTGTAGGATAAGACATTATTACTTGGACCATTGGCTAACCATTTCAATCTTTCATAAACCGAATGTGCATTTATATTCAGCTCCTCAACAATGTAATTTTTAAACCACTTTATGAAACACCGATTATACTCTTTGGAAATCCAGTTTTCATTCTTACTTGGTTAGACTTCCTAACCATCTCCTTGTGTCTTTCAACGTATGGCTCAACCTCGTCGGCATTATGTGATATATATAAGGGCGTTTTCTCCAATTTGGTTCTTGTTATATATAATATTTGATTCCCAATAATCCCTTGCCAAATGTACTTTTTGCATGCCGAGGCTTTGGAATGCCTATGAAATCACCATCGGTAAGGTATCTGGTACAAAATTCAAGAGCTTCTTTAACAATATATCACTTAACAATACAACTCTCCAGTCTTGATCAATTCTTCACATACCTTTTTAATGTCGTTATGTTATGCTCAAAAGGGTACATCCATCTCATATAGAAAGGGTCATATAGTTGTATCTCTCGAACAAGAAGAATGCTTAGATGAACCATTATGTCAAACAAGGAAGGTGACAAATACATTTCAAGCTCACACAAAGTCAAAATAATTTGTCTTTGCAATGTAGGTAATTTCTCAAGGTCAATCACTTTGATACAAATTACAATGAAGAAGAAGTATAACTTAGTTATGGTTCCTCGAACCTTTTTAGGTAGGATAGACCGTATTCTGATAGGCAAGAAATGCTTCATAAGTACATGACAATCATGAGACTTAAGACCTTTTAACTTGAGTTTTTTCATTGATATGGGGTACTGAATGTAATTATGTAAAGGGGAAACCCTAAATCAATACAAGCTAAATGAGTGAATGAACTTTCAATTCATGTAATTAAAAAAAGCAAATATTTATAAGGAAAACTCACTTTCTATTTGGTGTTAAATGAGTGGTTGAACTTTCAGTGTTGAAGGTGTGATTGATGATTTTGAGGTTGAATGAGTGAATGAGTTTCGAATTTGGTGTTGAATGATTTTCGTGTTGAGTGAGTGATCGATTTTCATGTTGAATAAGTGAATTGATTTTGATGTTGAATGATTTCGAAGTTGATTTTTAGAGTAAATGAGTTTCATTGCTGAGTAAATGAGTTTTGAGATTGCTAAATGTGCGAGAATGCGGGAAAGTTTTGACTTTTCAGGGTCTGATCGTACATTCAACAACGATTTTTTAAAGTGAGTGTTGTAAATGAGATATAATCAACAACACATAAGCATTGTGGAATATATTCAAGGAAATAATATGAGAATAAGTATTCAACAACGTTATTTTGCATATGCGCTATGGAATAGGTTCAAGGAAATAATATGAGAATTTAGTATTCAACAATGCACACTAGCAGGTGCGCTATAAAAGTTTTCACATCAACAATGCTTCCATAAATGTATGTTGTTGTATATGTACAATTCAACAACACACTAGTAAATGTGCTTTGTTGTATATTTGATATTCATATGTATAACATCACTTTGTTAAATAAGCGCTATTGATTTGCATAATTCCTAATTCTACACAATTAAGCACACATAAGAGAAAATCAATTTAAATGCATATAAAATAACTAGAAACAGAACAACAACAACAACAATAAGAACAACAAAAAATCAACATGATTACATATTGAATAGCTAGAAACAGAACAAAAAAACTATATGAACACAACAATATGAACATAAATCAAAACAAAACAATATATATATTGTAAGACTGAGATGACAACTAAGAGGAGGGGAGAGGGTTGAATTAGTTGTTTAAAACTATGATAATTTTTTCTGCAAATTAAAGAGTCAATAACAGTAGAAAGGTTGCAGCCTGGTTTCCATGTGCTCTCTGTGTAACTCTAGCATTGAGAGCTCTGACCACTTATTTCTCTCTTGCCCGTTTGCCACTTATCTTTGGTGCTAGTTGAGTAGTCTTTATTCAATCAACTTGGATTTGTCTTCAATATCAACAATTTTCATGTCCTACAGCAAGCAGGGAAACTCTCAATTGAAGGAGGTGCTAACTGCCTCGATCATTCACACCATAAACTTAATCCGATTCTCTAGAAACCAACTGAGATTCAATGATAAAAAAGTCTCTTTAGCTCAGGCTATAAGTAGGATCAAATGGCAAACTGCTCTATCAGGCAAGGGATCTAAAGTTGTTTCCTATTCTTCAATTAGGGATTTCTTGCTGCTCAAGTCTCTGAATATGAGCAAGGCTCCTAATATAGTAGAAGTCTTGTGGAAAACTCATTCCATGGGTTGGATGAAGGCCAACACAGATGGTGCGGCTCATGGCTTCCCGGGTCTAGCAGGGGTGGTGGCATTTTTAGAGATAACCGGGATGATTTTATAGCTTGCTTCTCCTCCTACTTGCTGATTCAAAACTCTCTGTATGCTAAACTTCACTCTGCCATTGCAGCAGTGGAATTAGCTTATCACAGAGGTTGGACCTCTTTATGGTTAGAGTGTGACTCCACAATGGTAGTGGATATCTTCAAAGGGAATGCAATAGTTCCTTGGGAAGCTTCAAAATAGATGGGAACTTTGTAAAATTAAGACGACCTCAATGAATCTAGTCATATCACATACCTTTAGAGTGGGCAACTCTTGTGCAGATAAGTTAGCTACCTTTAGGATTAGGACTAGGTCGAATCGTTGGTGGAATGTCATGCCAAATTTCATCAAGAATGACTTCCAAAGGAATAGGGATGCCCTTCCTAACTATAGGTTCAAAAACTTGTAATGGGTTGTTCTTGTATCTTGACTCTCTATTTTAATATATTTGTGCAATATCACTTCTATTAAAAAAAAATAGCAGCGGAAAAGTTATGCTGAAAAATAATCAAGTAAATGTAAAGAGATAAAGGAGAAGAATACATAGAGATTTTATACTGGTTCACCTTCTTGTCCATCAAAGGCTACGTCCAGTACTCTTGCAGCACAAGAGATTTCTTCACTAGATATTAAGAGTGGCAATTACAATTTCTCACCCCGAGATTTTCTTCTATCTTACTCACTCTCTAATACCTATATCACTCTTTGGAAAACACCTTTTCCAATTGACTCTATCCCCTTTCTTATCACACACCCTTGTGAAAGAAAGTAAATCAATACTTTGAATGAAGAAAACTTTTAACTATGGCAATGGATTGTCTTTACAGGATTTTGAAGTTATAAACTCTTGCAATCCAATAAATCTTTGTATACTTTAGTACTAATGCTTAGAAGGTTTGAATAACTAGCAATAACACTTAAGGCAACTTTAGCAAATAAATTCTGAAAGTTATGAACAAGTTGCACTAGTGTAGAACTTTTAGAAAAGTATAGTGAGTTATATCTTTGTTTTACGTGTTGTGTGTATTATTGTATTTATAAAATTAGTTTCAATGCCTTTATATAGACTTTCCAATCAACCCGAATACTTCTACGAAAAGGTAGGACTTGTTTGGAATGAAACCATTTCGTTTGGGTTGAAAGCTGTGTAGTTTGAATAGGAAAACTGGTGTAACAACTCTCAGTATACAATTAGTTAATTGAAGTAATCGATTACCCAACAAGTCTGTCCAACTAAGAAATTGATTTTCATAGGCAGTAATCGATTACTCAAAAGGTGTAATCGATTACCCAACTGCTCTGCCCAACTGGGTAATTATTTATCGTGTTGTGTAATCGGTTACCCACATGGTGTAATCGATTACCCTAATCAATTTTTGTTGGATAGCTCGTTTCTCATTCATGTAACATGTTACTTAGTTCTGGTAACCTGTTACTTAGCCACAGTTGTTAGGTATCAGTGGCCTAGACATACCTAGAAAGGGGGGTGAATAGGTGTAGCGGTTATCAATTACCGCTTCTCGCACCAAAATCCAGTTCTGGAAAACAGCCCAGGTAATCGATTAACAAGTGGGCTTAATTGATTAACTCACAACAGAAACAGAATTACCAGATCAACTTCTTGCACAGTTATTTACCAACGGATAAGCAGAGATACAACATATATTTTTATGCAATATTAACAAGGATATAACAAAGTATTAGTATGCAAAATATCACCTTCAGACAAGAATTAAAACAGTGAGAATTATAAAAGAGATTAAGCATATGGAAACAACATGCAATACACCTGAACAACATCAACTAAGCATGTTAATCTCTCTTCCTAACAAATGCATCTTTCTTCTGCCTATTATACAGTAAATCACGAAAATATGCTCTCTAATCAATTCTAAACAATAGTATGCAATGCTCCACATTTCTGAAACTTGCCAGAACTTATACAAAACAGATTTAACCCTTCAAACCGTTGCTTTCAGTTACGCAGTTAAAACAGAAAACAATTATAATAGAAAACAGACACGTTAATCGATTAAGTCACCACATTAATCAATTAAGCAGCATATATAAAAAATGTGATTAAATGATAAACTACTTATATGTTATGCTTGACTCCTATACATGTTTTAGCAATTATATTATGCCTAATATGCACATATAACATGTATGATTAATGCATTAACATACAATAAACTAGATGATATGCCTCATGAATATGATATGATAATATTAATGGCTTGTGAGACTTGCATCTAGGTTTACCTCACCTATACTCACTAACTAAGGCACACAGCCCAGACTACTTAGAAATATATCTCTATTGGTATAACCTAGTCTAGATATGACCATTGAGTTCTAGGCATGTTGATTGTTGAGCCATCTTCAAGCTTTAACTAATTCCTTGTCTTCATCAAAACATAGGCAAAATATTGCTAGTGTAATCCTTGACACTTTGCACTTTCAATCTCCCCCTTTTTGATGATGACAAACACCACATCAAATACCACATTAAATTTGATGAATTAGCTTGACGATGTTGTACATTTGCATAATGGTTGTTAATTCAAAGTTGAAGCGCTTTGCTCCCCCCCTTAGGTAAGCAATGATTATTACGGAAGCTATTATACAACCTGCAAATACATTAAACACAACAAGCAAACTTTCTTTCCCTTTTGACATTATCAAAAAGATACAAATATTCAATTCTAGTCAAAAGTCAGAAGAGTTATTTGGTTAAAATAGATTGTAATTAATCAATTAATTTTGGGTGTTTAATTAACCATCCAGCTATAAGAAAATTGCACAAATGCTCATTTTAACATGATTTAATCGATTAAAACCAATACTTAATCGATTAAATAGACAGTAAACAACAACATAATTGATTTAATGGCATGAAAGGCTATGTTAACTCAACTTAAGCAGGGAATAATTAAGCATTGATATAAACAAATAGTAAACAACAGGCTTAATCAATCAATAGGGGTACATACACCAAACATGATCAAGATCCATTAAACATAAATCCATACTATTTACGACATAATTAACCAGTTATCATGAGAAAGACAATTTGAAATCATTAAAGCATTACTTACAATTGAAAACAGTAAGCAATGATTAAGCATAAAACCAACGTAAGTTTAGTAAAAGAGAAGTAGTTAAGCTATTACAATCCAAATACAAAAATAGAATGAAGTTCTCAAGAGGGAAACAAGGATCAACATAATCCATAAACTAGGAAGGATAAACATATGATTCTAAGGTCTCCTAACTAGGGATGAGATGGAGGGTTTTTGTCGTCAGGAATGATCGAGCTACCACCACCCTTGATGAGGGTGCACAACTTGTTGAACTCGACACACAACCTCTTGTTTTGTGAATCAACAGTTGTCTGAATGAAGTTCCTCAAGGATTGATAATGATTATTGATGTAGGCATTCTGATGCTCCTCAAAATTCTCTAAATCCATATGGTATGAGTCCTTTAGAGACTGAAAATGAAGATCCATCCTGTTGTTGAGACAATGTTCCATAGCATCCAAGTGAGCTTGTCCAAAGGCTGGTTCTTGTGTTGCATTACTAGAAGACTCCCCCTGAGTAGTAGCATTTGGCTCATGTGTTTTATCTTGATCATCCTCACCAGAGGGGTCGAGGTTCATAGTGTTGAAATCCTCCTAGTATTGTCATGTGTTGCCATACTTGTAGATGCTCATCTTGTGAATCAAACTGTCACCAATCAAATGATCTTTATCAGAACATTCCACAACAATAGTATCAGAAACATCAATATATAAATAGTCAATAATGCGCGAGATGAAAATACTATAGGGAAGCAACTTTGATTGCGATGTAGAGACACCGTACATGACCTTCAGGATATCTTCAGGCCAATTAATCATCACATTCTCCTTGACGGCATACATGAACCTCAAATCATTCACGGTAGGTTAGGCATAATTTGTGTTCCTTTGAATCAGAATGTATGCAATCAGATAGTGCAGGAGCCTATTCTCTACGAACAACAATCCAACTTTTCCCAATTCACCCTGAAAATACAATTGAGGTCTCCTCAAACATGACTTATATACTTCAGCAACATCAAAAGAATTGTTAACCCAATCACAGTCTCCCAAACTAGCATTATTACACGATAATCCACCCACATTCATGAATATTTCCTCATTCAGCTCAAATAATTTCCCAGTTATCATAGACCAATACTTCCCATCTTTGTATCTAAAATTAGCATAATATTCCCTAACTAGAGCAGGGTAGATATTACCTTTCAATTCCAAAAAAGGGGACAACTCCTTGTGCTTGCATGCCATGCGGAAAATCAAAGTTTTGTTCCGCTAACCAAGTCAAATTGGCATACCTTATGTATGTAGGTTTTCGTCCCTGAAACTTGAGCAACTGAGTCTCTTGCAAAATCAAAGAATAATACGGGTCTCCTCGGTACTGCCTTACCTGTTGGTTCGAGGGTATGCCTTTTGGAGCACGTGGTGGATATTAAGTGGTTGTCTTAATCCTTTTTGCACGACCTCTCTCCATTTATTGCTGAAAACCGAGCTGATTTGAAGCTTTAATGGAGGGTTTCACGGAAAAACCTAACTTAGGGTTTGGAATTGGTGGTAACCGGATTTCTTAGAAATTAGTGATAGAGAAGAAGGTTTATGGAGTGGAATGGGGTCGAAGAATTCGGTTTTAGGCTAGGTTGAGGTTTAGGAATGATATTGAACTTGTTCCTCTGAGATTTGAGAGAAAAAGGGACGAGGGAGGTTTTGAAAAATGCCCAGAAACGCTTCTATTTCTATTTAACTGATGTCTTTAATCGATTATCTACTAGTCTTAATCGATTAAGCTTAGTTAAAAATAACAAGTATTAAAAATTGCACCCAAGTAATCGATTAAAATGAGGCCTTAATCGATTAAATAACATCAGATACAACGTTTTGGATGTTTTAAGAGCATGCAAAGATTTCTAACTTTTATAATGCAATATTAAGCAGTCACATATATACATAGAGCTTATTTATTGAATCATGGATCATACAAGGAGTAACTAACATTCAACATATTCTCATTTTGAAGCATACAAGGCAATTAATCATGCAAGGCAATAACATAGACTCAATCAAGATATTTTTCATCAAGGATTCCTAGTTCTCTTCAAAGAACATAGAAGGTATCTCGTGAGAGGGGCTTGGTGAAAATATTTATTGCTTAGAGGTTTCTACAAATTCTAGCACACAATCACCTTTTTGAACATGATCACACAAAAAATGATGCCTTATTTCTATATGCTTGGTTCTTGAATGCAATACAAGATTCTCGGAGAGGTTGATGGCACTCGTACTATCACACTTAATGGGGATCTTTTCTAGTTTAAGCCCAAAGTCCTTAAGTTTCCGTTTCATCCAAAGGATTTGAGCACAACACACGCTAGCGGCAATGTATTCTGCTTCTGCAGTGGATAAAGCAACACATGCTTGCTTTTTGCTGTGCCATGCCACTAAGGAATTGCCTAATAGATGACAAGTCCTACTAGTGCTCTTTCGGTCCAAATTACACCCAGCGAAGTCAAAATCAGAGTAACCTACCAAGGATAATGAGGCATCGATAGGATACCATAATCCCATATTTATTGTTCCTTTTAAATATCTCATGATGCATTTAACAATAATATAATGTGAATCTTTAGGCAAAGCTTGAAATCTAGCACACATACAAACACTAAACATAATATCGGGGCGGCTTGTAGTCAACTATAATAAAGAGCCGATAATGCCACGATATTTGGTTACCTCGATAGCTTTTCCCTTTTCATCTTTATCTAGATAGTATGAGGATGCCATAAGAGTAGATGCATCTTTACATTGTTCCATATCAAATTTCTTTAGTAATTCCTTGCAATATATTGATTGATGAATGAAGATACCACTTTCCATTTGTTTAATCTGAAGCCCAAAGAAAGAAGGTTAGCTCACCCATCATCGACTACTCGAACTCGCCCTGCATCATCTCAGAAAATTCCTTACAAAGGATGTCATTAGTAGATCCGAAGATTATATCATCAACATATATTTGAACAAGTAAAACATGATTATCTAATCTACGGATAAAGAGAGTGGTGTCGACCAAACCTCTTTCGAACCTTTTTTCTAATAGGAACAACTCAATCTATCGTAGCAGGATCTAGGAGCCTATTTCAGGCCATAAAGGGCCTTCTTGAGTTTATACACATGGTTCGGGTATTTGAAGTTTTCAAACCCTGGTGGTTGGTCTACGTACCCCTCCTTTTGAATATAGCCATTTAAAAATGCGCTCTTAACATCCATTTGGAAGAGCTTAATGTTCATGATAGATGTGAAGGATAGTAACATCCTAATGGCCTCAAGTCTGGCTACAGGATCGTAGGTCTCATCATAGTCGATGCCCTCCTCCTGGTTGTAGCCTTTCGCCACTAAGCGAGCTTTATTTCTATTGTTCAAGCCAGATTCATCTAGCTTGTTACAAAAGACCCATCTCGTGCCAATCACAGGATGTTCTTTTGGTTTAGGGACAAAGTCCCACACATTATTTCGCTCAAACTGGTTTAACTCTTCTTGCATAGCTATACCCCAGTGTACATCCTCGATGGCTTCATCGATGATCTTTGACTCAATCTGAGATACAAATGCAACGAAATTATAGAAATTACGTAAAGAACTACGGGTTACCACCCCCGTAGATATGTCACCTATCAACTTGTCCAATGGACGATCCTTTTTGGTCTTCCATGCAATCGGCATGTGCTGATGTTCATCTTGATTTATTTATTCTGCATCTTCTTGTTGGATTTGGTTCATGTCCCTTGTATAAGCTTCTTCTAGCGCACCTGAAACATGATCAGGAAAGACCTTTCTCTTCTCTTTTGGAGAAGATTCATCAAAATGAACATGAATAAACTCTTCTACTTGCATGAAATACTTATTAAACACACGAAAAGCCTTACTATGTAATGAATACCCTGGGAATATGCCCTTATTAAATTTTCCCAAAATTCTTTTTCCATTATTCAAAATAAAACATTTGCACCCGAATGCTCGAAGATAAGCAATATTCAATTTTCGACCTTTTAAAATCTCATATGGGGTCTTCGAAAAAGTAGGTCTTAGAAGTATTCGATTCATTACATAATAGGCAGTGTGTACTACATCAGCCCAGAAATATTTGGGAACCTTGCTCTCATTTAGCATGGTCCTTGCGAGTTCCTCTAGAACTCTAATTTTCCTCTCAACAACTCCATTTTATTGAGACGTGCGGGGAGCCAAGAACTGATGCATGATGCCATGCTAATTACAAAATTTATTAAACTTATGATTTTCAAATTCTTCGCCATGGTCGGATCGTATGTAAACAATTTTGAGGTTAGACTGGTTTTGAATTTTTTTGGCTAGACATTTAAATGATTTATATGCATCACTCTTAGATTCCAAAAACAAGGTCCATGCGAATCTAGAAAAATCATCAACAATTACTAAAGCGTAAAAACTTCCACCAAAATTCATGATTTGCGACGGTCCAAATAAGTCCATATGGAGAAGCTCCAAGGGTCTAGTAATGGATATCACATTCTTTTTACTAAAAGAATTCTTTACTTGTTTACAATTTTGACACATGTCACAAGAATCCTGAGTTTTAAAATCGAGTTTTGGCAAACCAATTACCAAATTATCTTTAGATAATTTTTCTAAATGCTTCACATGAATGTGAGTGACTCGTTTATGCCAAAGCCATATGTCATCTTATTTTGAAATAAAACATTTTGAGAAAAGAGAAGTGACATCCTCCAGGTCAACCATATAAATGTTATTAATACGATTGCCGACAAACTTTACATTATTAAATAAAATTCACGAATTATACAACAATCAAAATCAAATGACACACGATTACCTTTGTCGCAGAGTTGGCTAATACTCAAAAGATTATGTTCCTGACCTTCGACGTATAGAACATTCTTGATTATAGCATGAGTTGAGTTGTCAATTTTTCCGGTGCCTAGGATCTTTCCTTTGTTTTTTATCTCCGTATGTGGCGAAACCTTTTTCTTTCAATGATAACTCTAGGAATTTTGACTTGTCTCCTGTCATGTCTCGAACACCCGCTGTCAAGATACCAATTTTGCCCATGTGTTCGAAGACATACCTGCAAAATAAATCACTTGCTGGTTTTAGGTACCCAAATTATATTGGGTCTTTTTCTGTTAGTAACCAGGAGTTATCTCCCTTTTTCATCTAAGCGTAAACACCATTCGGTATCCCAAATTTCCTGATTTAACAGTAGTAAGAGGTTTGGCCATATGTGCTACAATAGAAACATGTAGGAACTCTATTTTTATTATAAGACTTTTTATTAGCACGAGTTACAGGTTTTCTATATGGTCTATTTCTATAAAATGGGGGGATATATCCTAATCTAGTGTGGTCACCAATATTTCTTGTTTTACTTAGCAAGGTATCTAATTGGTGTTGACTATCTATAAGTTTGGCGAATTTTTCATTTAGTTTAAAATTCTCAATTTTCAAGCCCTCGCAAGACTCATAGGTACTTGTTTGACATAATTTATCGTTAGAGCAGTCGCATGAATTACAAGAAAAATTTAGATCTAAAGTTTCATTTTCCAATTTCAGCGCATCTAATTCTTTTTGTAGTTGTAATATTTTATGATCATTTAGAAAAATTACCCTTTTTCTATCGGCACTAATTCTTGCTAATTTCTTTAGTTCTTGATGAATTTTGACATAAGCATCATATAAAAAATCATATGAAGGAGAATCATCAGAAGAAGATGATGTGTTAGAATATACCTCATTATCAGCATCCTTTGTATTACCTGATCCGCAAGTCTCATATGTTATAGTCATTAGGCATAGCTTGGCCGTCTCCTCTTCATCCGAGGTGCTTGATATCGTTTCTTGTTCTGGTACATCCCAGACAATGTCAGCTTTCTTCGATTTGAAGTCCCAGGGAGTGCTCTTTTCTGAATAAACTTTCTTCATGTAAGTGGGACATTGGAATTTCATGTGACCCGACTTACCACATTCATGGCTAGTGAAGCGCTCTTTATTCTTGCCTTTTCTTATTGTTTCTCGCGCCTCTTTCTTTTGAAAACGCTTGAAACCTCATTTCTTCTTCAAGAATTTCCCAAACTTTCGTATGAGAAGGTTTAACATTTCTTCATCAATGTCAGAGTCAGAGTCATCATTATCTATCTCTTCAGTAGGTTGTGATGTTGCAGCTTTAAGAGATATGCCTTTCTTCTTGCGGTCTGACTCTTCATGCATGGTCAAGCGTCCAAGCTCCATCTCATGCTCTTGAAGATTTCCGAATAATGTTGCCAAAGGCATGAAATCAAGGTCCTTAGATTCCATGTTTGCATTTACTTTAGGTTGCCATCTCCTGTCAAGACAACGTAAAACTTTATTAGTTAGTTCACCTTTGGAAAATATTTTATCAAGGGCAACAAGATGATTTACAATATGAGTGAATCATTTTTGCATATGGCTAATTGATTCACTTGGTAACATATGAAATAATTCGTATTCATGTGTCAGCGCATTCAGCCTTGCGCGCTTGACCTCGCTAGTGCCCTCGTGAGTCACTTGTAAAGTGTCCCACATCTCCTTGGCACTTTGACATTAAGATACCCGAAAGAATTCGTCATATGATAGGGCCGAGGTGATTATATTTTTAGCGTGTAGGTTATAATGAACCTTTTTGCGCTCCTAATCGGTCCACAAGCTTTTAGATTTTTTGTTCGGTTCGTCATCCACTAAGTGAAGTGGGACGAATGGCCCGTTGATTACGGTTTCCCAATTGTCCGAATCAATGGATGCGCCATCACCGCTAAAGGGGTTTGTGGAACACATTTTAATTCCCTTAGGTAACGCGGATATGGTTGAGCTAACACGTCGTACTAGCTCTGATACCACTTGTTAGGTATCAGTGGCCTAGACACACGTAGAAGGGGGGTTGAATAGGTGTAGCGATTATCAATTACCGCTTCTCGCACCAAAACCCAGTTCTGGAAAACAACCCAGGTAATCGACTAACCAGTGGGCTTAATCTATTAAATCGCAACGAGATCAGCTTCTTTCACATTTATTTACCAACAGATAAGCAGAGATACAACATATATTTTTATGCAATATTAACAAGGATATAGCAAAGTATTAGTATGCAAAATATCAGCTTCAAACACGAATTAAAACAATGAGAATTATAAAAGAGATTAAGCATATGAAAACAACATGCAATACACCATGAACAACATCAACTAAGCAGGTTAATCTCTCTTCCTCACACATGCATCTCTCTTCTGCCTATTATATAGTAAATCACGAAAATATGCTCTCTAATCAATTCTAAACAATAGTATGCAATGCTCCACATTTCTGCAACTTGCCAGAACTTATACAAAACAGATTTGACCCTTCAAACCGTTGCTTTCAGTTATGCAGTTAAAACAGAAAACAATTATAACAGAAAACAGACACGTTAATCGATTAAGTCACCACATTAATCAATTAAGAAGCATATATCAAAAACATGATTAAATGATAAACTACTTATATGTTATGCTTGACTCCTATACATGTTTTAACAATTATATTATGCCTAATATGCACATATAACATGTATAATTTATGCGTGAACATACAATAAACTAGATGACATGCCTCATGAATATGATATGACAATATTAATGGCTTGTGAGACTTGCATCTAGGTTTACCTCACCTATACTCACTAACTAAGGCACACATCCCATACTACTTAGAAATATAACTCTATTGATATGACCTAGTCTAGATATGACCAATGAGTTCTAGGCATGTTGATTGTTGAGCCATCATCAAGCTTTAACTAATTCCTTGTCTTCATCAAAACATAGGCAAAAAATTGACAGTGTAATGCTTGACACTTTGCACTTTCCACCGCAACATGTTACTTAGATCTAGTAACCTGTTACACAGTATTTTGAAAATTGTTTTCATTTATACTTGTGTTTATCAATTTTCTTTTTAAAATACTTTTGAGCATTACAAGTAAGCGTATAGTTTAGAGTATAAGGATAGAAGTACCTAAAGACTTAGATTCTAAAGTCTTGAAGCTTTGTCTTCATACGTATTCTTCCTTTTCTTCTTTTTATGTGATGTTGGTGTCTTCATCAAAATCATGCCAAGGTCAAGAGCCAGATCTTCTTCACAATCTACCCCCTTTTTGATGATGACAAACCAATATCCTCTTGACATTGTAGTTTTGTGAGAGTAGCATACTTCATGATATTCTTGACTTGTCTTGAGTATGCTCTCCCTATTTTGTATGCTCCCCCTTTGATTTGGAGTTATGTGCCTGCAATAATTTTAACAGAAAATACACTCTTCCAACTTTTCTCCCCCTTTTGACTTCACCAAAAAGAAGAAAAGTCAAGAGTCCAACATAGTATATATAGCATACAATATGTATATAACAGTCATAATAGTAATCAACATAACATAGCAGCAAATTAAAATACGTTCAAACATTGTTCAAACCATAACCACAAAAATAACAAAAACAACAATTGTCCAAAATCATGCAACATTACACATATAATTCATACACAAAATCTCATCAGTAGAACCAAAAATAATATCATCTACATATATTTGAACAAGAAGAGTATGATAATTTATTATCTTAATAAAAAGTGTAGTGTCGGCCTTTCCTTTGGTAAAACCTTTTTCAAGAAGAAAATTTGTTAGACGATCGTACCAAGCACGAGGAGCTTGCTTTAAGCCATAGAGAACTTTCCTTAGTTTATACACATGAGAAGAATATTTACACTCTTCTAAACCTGGAGGTTGTTCTACAAACACTTCTTCTTGAATATAATCATTTAGAAAAGCACTCTTTACATCCATTTGATATAACTGAAAATTTAAAGAGCAAGCATATGCAAGTGTTAACTGAATTGCTTCAAGTCTAGCAACAAGAGCGAAGGTTTTATCAAAATATATTCCTTCTTACTGAATGTATCCTTGTGCTACCGGTCTAGCTTTATTTCTAACAATAATTCCATTTTCATCTGATTTATTACGAAATACCCAACGAGTTCCTATAACATGCGTATTTTCTAGTCTAGGAACAAGTTCCCAAACTTCATTTCTCTCAAACTGGTTCAACTCTTATTGAATAGCAAGAATCTTGTGTTCATCCTTGATTACATCATCAATCTTGGAAGATTCTATTTGAGAAACGAAAACCATGTTTAAACAAGCATCATTTAGCTTTAAACGAGTAGTGACACCTGTACTTATGTCGCCAATGATGTTGTCAATATGATAGTCTCGATGTGTTCTCCATTCTTTGGGTAAATGAGAATGAACATGCTCTTTTTGAGAAGATAGAGTATCATCCATTTTCAAGTGCTCATTATTGGTTGTTATTTTGGTAAAAGAATCCTCCTTTAAAATGGAACTTAGCAAGTCCTCTTCATCAAGAGTTAACTCATCTTTTATAATAGGATTGGTTTCATCAAAAGATACATGAACAAATTCTTCCATGACTAGAGTTATTTTATTGAAAATTCTATAAGCTTTACTCGTAAGAGAGTAGCCTAGGAAGAGTCATTCATTAGTTTTTGCATCAAACCTGCCTAAGTTATCTTTACCATTATCTAAAATAAAATGTTTACAACCAAATACATGGAAATGAAACATGTTTGGTTTTCTATCTTTAAAGAGTTCATAGGGGGTTTTCTTGAGAATTGGTCTTATAAGAACTCTGTTTGAAAAATAACAAGTTGTACTAACTACATCAGCCCAAAAGTATTTTGGGAGATTAGCTTAGTCAACATTGTACGAGCAAGTTCTTCTAAGGAAAGTTCTTCTAAAGACCGATTCTTTCTCTCTACAACTCCATTTTGTTGTGGTGTTCTAGGAGCAGAAAAATTATGATTGATACCTAGATTATCACAGAATTCTTCAAAAGAAGCATTTTGAAATTATCCCCATGATCAATTCTTATAGTAGCGATTTTCGGAGATTTTTCATTTTGAGCTCTTTTAGCATATTTGCTAAAGGCATTGAATGCCTCGTTCTTATGAACTAAGAATAGAGTCCAAGTATATATTGAAAAATCATCAACTATAACAAGAGCATAGTAGTTACCACCACAACTTTTGGTCCTTGAGGGGCCAAATAAGTCCATGTGTAGTAACTGCAATGGTCTATTGGAAGAAACCATATGCTTAGGTTTGAAATAGGTTTTTGTTTGTTTACCCATTTGACAAGAGCTACATAATTTGTCTTTAACAAACTTTATTTTGGGTAAACCAAAAACTAAATCTTTCTTAATCAGTTTATTTAAATGATCCATATGAATATGAGAAATTCTCCTATGCCAAAGCCATGCATCATCATCATCATCATTATTATTATTATTATTATTAGCAACTAAACATTTTATTGGTGAAGAAGAATCTATGTCAATCATATATATATATATATATATATATATTATTTATCCTCTTAC
>NW_017715339.1:0-633 GCF_001865875.1 Lupinus angustifolius
CTAATCCTAATCCTAATCCTAATCCTAATCCTAATCCTAATCCTAATCCTAATCCTAATCCTAATCATAATCCTAATCATAATCATAATCTTAATCCTCTCCTAATCCTCATTCTAAGCCTAATCCAAATCTTAAACTTAATCCAAATCCTAATCCAACTCCAATTCCTAATCCTAATCTGAATCCTAACCCTAATCCTAATCATAATCCTATTCCTTATCCTAATCCTAATCCTAAACCTAATCCTAATCCTAATCCTAATCTTAGTCTTGATCCTAAACCTAATCCTAATCCTAATCCTAATCCTATTCCGAATCCTAATCCTAATCCTTATCCTAATCCTAATCCTAATCTGAATCCTAATCCTAATCCTAATCCTAATCCTTATCCAAATCTTCATCCTAATCATAATCCCAATCCTAATCATAATCTTAATGCAATTCTAATCCTCATTCTAATCCTAATCCTAATCCTACTCCTAATCCTAATCCTAATCCTAATCCTAATCCTAATCCTAATCCTAATCTTAATCCCAATCCTAATCCTAATCATAATCGTCATCGTAATCATAACCCTAATCCAAATCATAATCTTAATCCTAACCTAATCCTCATTCTAATCCTAATCCAAATC
>NW_017715340.1:0-3984 GCF_001865875.1 Lupinus angustifolius
ATTATTTATCCTCTTACCAATTATTTTAGAGTTATTAGAATCCTTACTTTAGATGATGCATTTATCAGGGTAGAATGACACATGAAATCCTTTGTCGCATAGTTGACTTATGCTCCACAGGTTATATGCTTTTTTGTCCTTCTACATATAATACTCCTTCTATAGTTGTTCAAGGTGGCTTAACGATTTTACCAACTACAAGTATTTTTCTTTTGTTGTTATCACCATATTGTGAAGAAGATCTTTGCTCCTGACCTTGGCAGGGTTTTGATGAAGACACCAATATCCCCAAATAGAAGAAAATGAAGAATACTTATGAAGACAAAGAAGACAAAGCTTCAAGACAAATTAGTCTAAGTCTAAATATGTACTTCTATCCTATACTCTCAAATATAAAATAGTTACTTGCTCAAAATATTTTTTAAGAGAAGTGAAACACTTCAAGTATAAACAAAACATTTTCAAAAATAGTGTGTAACAGGTTACTGTATCTAAGTAACATGTTACATAAGTGAGAAAACTAGTTATCTAACAAAAAATGTGCAGGGTAATCGATTACTGTATATGAGTAACAAATTACCCAATTTTAGCAAAGTTGAGTAATTGATTACTCAAGGTTGTAATCGATTACTCTAATTAAATTTTAAATGCCCAGTTGGAAAGTGAGTTTGGGTAATCGATTACTCAAGGCTGTAATCAATTACTGAGTTGTTGCATCAGTTTTCAGATTTCAAAATGAATGGTATTCATCCCAAATGAAATGGTTTCATTCCAATCAATTCCTACCCTTTCAAAGAGGTGTTATGGCTGGTTGGAAATCCTACTTAAAGGCATTGAAACTCAGAATCAAATCATAACTCTTACACAATCTTGTCACAAAATTTCAAACATAATTCTGAAAATTCCCTAAAATATTTTCTGCACTTTTTGCAACTTGTTCTTAAACTTTCAAAGTGAATTTTCTGAGTTGCTTGAAGTAAAGTGTTTCAAAGGTTTACAAACTTATAAGTTCATTATTACTTAGTATACAAAGAGTGATCAGATTGCAAATGATATTACATTCCAAACTAGTAAAGGCAATCCTGCCATTGTTGTAAATTCTTCATTAACATTTCAGAAATCTTTCTTTCATAAGGGTGTGATAAGAAAAAGGATAGAGTCACTTGAAAATGTGTTTTTCAAGAGTGACATAAGTATTAGTGAGTATGTAAGGTACATAGAGGTCTTTTTCACAAGGGTGTGATAAGAAAGGGGATAGAGTCAATTAGAAATGGTGTTTTCTGAGAGTGACATAAGTATTAGTGAGTGAGTAAGGTACATAGAGGTCTCAGGGTGAGATATTGTAATTACAACTCATAATATTTAGTGAAGAAATCTCTTGTGTTGCAAGAGTACTGGACAGAGCCTTCAGTGGACAAGAAGGTGAACTAGTATAAAATCTCGGTGTACTCTCTTCTCCTTTATCTGAGTACTGGACGTAGCCTTCGGTGGACAAGAAGGTGAACTAGTATAAAATCTCGGTGTACTCTCTTCTACTTTATCTCTTGATTTTTACTTGTTAATTTTTTGCATAATATTTTCCGCTGCATTTAACTCTTGGTTTTGTAGAAAAAGTGGTCATACTTTTAAGTCAACTAATTCACCCCCTTCTTAGTTGCAATCTTAGTCTTAAAATTGGCACTAGAGCTATATTTGAGTAACTTATTCTCAAATCTGATCCTATATCGAAGATGGCCTTAAGATCATTCCTAGGAGAAGGTTTCAACATCAACCGCCCTCCAAGCTTTGTTGGAGAGTGCTATGACTTTTGGAAAATCCAAATGAGAATCTTCATAGAATCTCAAGACTTGGACATATGGAATGCAATTGAAAAAGGACCATATGAACCCTTCACCTAGTCAACAACGTAAGGAAAGTAAAGCCCTAATCTTCATGGAATGATAAAGATAAAAAGAAGGTGCAATATGATCTCAAAGCAAAGAACATCCTCTCTTTAGCACTTGGTATTGACGAGTTCTTTAGAGTATCAAACTACAAATATGCCAAATAAATGTGGGATACTCTAGAGACTACACATGAAGGAACTGAGAATGTAAAAAGATCGTGAGTCAACACTATTTCCCAAGAATACGAAATGTTTCATATGAAACCTGGAGAGAAAATTCTGGATCTTCAAAAGAGGTTTACTCACCTCACAAATCACCTTATTGCACTTGGTAAGGTACTATCAAATAGTGACTTGAACTTGAAGGTTCTAAGATCACTCACCAGAACGTGGCAACCAAAGGTAACAACCATTTTAGAAAAGAAAAGTTTATCAAAAATGTCCTTGGCTGCTTTGTTTGGTAAATTGCAGGAACATGAATTAGAACTCAACCAACTTGACCAACATGAAGAGCAAGAGAAGAAAACGAAGGATATCCCTCTCAAGGCGAAAGTAGACAAATACGAATCATCAGAAGATGAATCTGAGAATGAAGATATGGAAGACACGAGTCTTCTATGAGAAGGAAGAAATGGAAGACATGAGTCTTTTTGTAAAGAAATTAAGCAAATTCCTTAAAAGGAACAAGGGTGCTAAAACTAGACAAATGAGGAAATTCACCAAGAACAATGACGCCTCCACTTCAAACTAAAATTTCACATGCTTTGAATGTGGCAAGCCTGGTCATATGAAGATGGGTTGTCCAAACCTGAAAAAGTATTCTTTCAAAGGGAAGAATGAAATAAGAATTGGATGGAGAGACTATATTGCTTGGGAAGACAATGATACCAGTTCCGCCTCTAAACAAGAAAATGAAGAACAAACACATCTCTCTTTAATGACATCTCATCATTCTGATAATGAAGAGGTAGACAACACTAAACTATATTCTTATGAATTACAAACTGCATTTAATGACTTGCATGGTGAATATGTTAAACTCACAAAAATGTTTCTAAAGCAAAAAATTGAGTTAGATGCATTTAGAAACAAACCCTCATCATCTTCATGTCAAAACTGCATTGCATTACTCTTGAAATTAAAGTTTCAACATTAAGTCTTGAACTTAATAAGCTGAACAAGAGTAGTAAAAGTCTAGAAAAAATCATTAATGATCAAAGACACTCAACAGACCGAAGAGGTCTTGGCTATTCAAAAAGTCGTGTTTCTAAGAAACAAAGTGTCCCAACATAGATAAAATTTCAAAAACATAGTATCTCACCAAAGATAAACTTTCAAAAACAAAGTATCCATGCATTTGAACATAGTAATGATAAATCTAGGATACATAACCATCAACCCACTTGTACATGTTGTAAATACCATGGGCATATACTAAATACTTGCATGATTAGAAAATATGGTGTACCCCTAGGTCATTATAGATGGGTTGAGAAAGGTACTAAGCATGTAGAACCTAAAGAATATTGGGTACCTAATAAAACTTCACCTGTTTTGCAGGATAGTTTG
Organism: Lupinus angustifolius; assembly: GCF_001865875.1. Classification (NCBI taxonomy): domain Eukaryota; kingdom Viridiplantae; phylum Streptophyta; class Magnoliopsida; order Fabales; family Fabaceae; genus Lupinus; species Lupinus angustifolius. The sequence continues at coordinate 3,455 of NW_017715340.1, forward strand.
AGAGCCGCCTGCAACTTTTGGTACTTGGACAGCGGCTGCTAAAAGCACCTGACTGGCAATAGAAATAAGTTCTCTGTCCTTACTCCAAGGGACAAAGGCTATGTCACATATGGTGATAACAACAAAGGAAAAATACTTGGAGTTGGTAAAATTGGCAAGCCTCCCTTAACAACTATAGAAGGTGTATTGTATGTTGAAAGACTCAAGCACAACCTACTAAGTATAAGTCAATTATGTGACAAAGGCTTTCATGTGGCATTCTACACGGATAAGTGCATCATCGAAAGTAAGAATTCTCAAAACTCTAAACTCATTGGTAAGAGGATAAATAATATATATATGATTGACATAGACTCCTCTTTACCAATAACATGTTTAGTTGCTAATGATAATCATGATGCCTGGCTTTGCATAGGAGAATTGCTCATATTCATATGGACCATTTGAATAAACTCATAAAGAAAGATTTAGTTGTTGGTTTACCCAAAATGAAGTTTGTTAAAGACAAACTATGTAGTGCTTGTCAAATG
>NW_017715341.1:0-1453 GCF_001865875.1 Lupinus angustifolius
ATGATTTTTCGAGATACACTTGGACTCTATTCTTAGTTCATAAGAAATAGGCATTCAAAGCCTTTAGAATTTATGCTAAAAGAGTTCAAAATGAAAAATCACTAAAAATCGCTGCTAAAAGAAGTGATCATGAGGGAGAATTTCAAAACTCTTCGTTTGAAGAATTCTGTGATGATCTTGGCATTAATCACAATTTTTTTGCTCCTAGAACACCACAAAAAATTGTGTTGTAGAGAGAAAAAATCGGTCTTTAGAAGAACTGGCTCGTACAATGTTGAATGAAACTAACCTCCCAAAATATTGTAGGGCTGTTGTAGTAAGTACTGCATGTTATGTTTCAAACTGAGTTCTTATAAGACCAATTCTTAAGAAAACCCCCTATGAACTCTTTAAAGGTAGAAAACCAAACATTTCTCATTTGCATGTATTTGGTTGTAAATGCTTTGTTTTAAATAATGGTGAAGATAACTTAGGCAAATTTGATGCAAAAGCTAATGAAAGTATCTTCCTAGGCTACTCTCTTATGATTAAAGCTTATAGAATTTTTAATAAAAGAACTCTAGCCATGGAAGAATCCGTTCATGTATCTTTTGATGAAACCAATTCTGCGATAAAGGATGGGTTAACTCTTGATGAAGAGGACTTGCCAAGTTCTCCTTCTAATGAAAAGTCTATTATTGATTCTACAACTAAATCTAAGCATTTGAAAATGGATGATAATCTATCCCTTCAAGAAGAGCATATTCACTCTGATTTACCAAAATAATGGAGAACTCGTCGAGATCATCCTATTGACAACATCATCAGTGATATTAGCATGGGTATTACTACCCGTTTAATGCTAGAAGACGCGTGTCTTAACATGGCCTTCATCTCTCAAATAGAGCCCTCCAATATTGATGATGCAATCGAGGATGAACACTGGATTCTTGCAATGCAAGAAGAATTAAACCAGTTTGAGAGAAATGAAGTTTGGGAACTTGTTCCTAGACCTAAAAATAGGCATGTTATAGGAACTCGTTGGATATTTCATAATAAATATGATGAAAATGATATTATTGTTAGAAATAAAGCTAGACTAGTAGTCCAAGGATACAATCAGGAAGAAGGTATAGACTTTGATAAAACCTTCGCTCCAGTTGCTAGACTTGAAGTTGTTAGGCTATTACTTGCATATGCATGTTCTTTAAACTTTTAGCTATATCAAAAGGAAGTAAAAAGTGCTTTTCTCAATGGATATATTCAAGAAGTGTTTGTAGAGCAACCTCCTGGTTTTGAAGATTACAAACATCCTTCTCATGTTTACAAATTATAGAAAGCTCTTTATGGCTTGAAGCAAGCTCCATGTGTAAGGTATAATCGTCTAACAAATTTTATACTTGAAAAGGGATTTACCAAAGGAAAGGTCGACACTACATTCTTTATAAAGAAAATAAATCATCATACTCTTCTT
>NW_017715342.1:0-4825 GCF_001865875.1 Lupinus angustifolius
ATGATTGGATCTCTTTTATATTTAACTGCTATAGACCTGATATCATGTTTAGTGTATGTCTGTGTGCATGCTATCAATCTAAACCAAAAGAATCACATTTAGTTGCTGTTAAGAGAATCATGAAATATCTTAAAGGCACAACTGACGTTGGATTGTGGTATCCAAAAGGAAGTATATGTGATTTGGTTTGTTATTCAGATTCAGATTTTGCTGGATGCAAATCTGAGAGGAAAAATACAAGTGGTACTTGTCATATTTTAGGAAATGGTTTAGTCTCTTGGTCTTCCAAGAAACAAGCATGTGTTGCGTAAGCACTGCTGAAGTTGAATATATAGCATCAGGTAGTTGTTATGCCCAAGTGTTGTGGCTTAAACAACAATTACAAGATTATGGCTTAGACTTAGGTTACACTCCTCTAAAATGTGACAATACTAGTGCTATAAACCTCACAAAGAATCTAGTTATGCATTCTAAAACCAAACACATAGATATAAGACATCACTTCCTTAGGGACCATGTCCAAAAGAAAGATGTGACTGTAGAATTCGTCGATACTCATAACCAACTAGTAGATATTTTCACTAACCCCTTAGCTAAAGAACCTTTTTATAAAATTAGATGTGAATTAGGCATTCTTGATGATGCTTACCTATCTTAACATGATTATATGTATGCTGCATTATGTTTATTTCATGCCTAATTGTACTTAAATGTGTTCACTTATGTTTAAAACTTTAAAATTTTGGGTCAAAAATCATTTTCAGAGGATCAATATGCCTAAAATTAGTTTTTTTTTGCGGTCACTAATGGATTACTTTAGAGAGTAACCGATTACAGGGTTGAACATGGAATTTTAGTAACCGATTACTCAAGTGAATAATCCATTACTCAAAGCTGTTGTTTGAAAATTTTAAACTGAGTAACCGATTACTCAAAAGTGAGTAGTCGATTACTCTGTGCAGGTATATATATATATATGTTTTTCTTCATTTTCTTCAAACTCATCTTCTTTCTCTTTCTCTCTCACTCGTGTAAACCCTTCCTAATCTCTAAAAACTTCATGTGTTCATCCCCTTTGAGTGATTTTTGTGTTCATTAATACCACATTTTCACTTCTAAACACTTCTATACCATCATTTTCGTGATTAGTGGACCAAATCATAAAACCCAAATCTCCCAAACCCAAAAACCAAAAGTTTCAAAAACCCAATCCATGACATCTTCTTCAAGAACAAAGAAGCAACACACTAACGTGATTAAAAGGAAGAATTTGAGTTCATCCTTGGAGTCTAACCTCTGGATTTAGAAAAACGTCTCGCAAACGATGAACAACGCCAAGTCTTCGAAGAGCACTTCCATGGGTGAACCATCTTTACTCCAAAATTCGGTAATGTCGGGAACTTTGAGTTTGAAGATTTTCTTTTCCCTTATCTTTTACGGCAACAAAACCTTTTTGTGTTTTATTGTGTAACAAATGATATTTATCCCGAACTTGTTAGAGTATTTTACTACAACTTGAACTTCCGGAAAAACCATCTCACTTACTACGTGAAAGGAAAAGACATTGTTTCGGATTTAAAAACTCTCAGTTCATTGTGTTGTAACATACCCACTCAAGGTAGCGCAATGGGTTTCGGCCTTGTCTGTGAATGGGATAACTATGATCAAAAGGATTTCTACTATTCTCTGTGTAGAATTTCAAAAGGGCAAATAGAAATGTGTAAGCAACAGGGGTTTGGTGAGACTATTAAGAATAGAGATATCCTATCTGCTGGACATCTCAAACTTGATGACCATTTTCTTCATTACTTTCTGAGCTATGTAATTTTGCCTAAATTTTCAAATAATTCTCAAATCAGTGACATAGTACTTCAATTAATGTATCCTATGAAGTATAACATCAAAATCAATTGGGCTCAGACGATAATGAGACAAATGTGGAGTGTTCTTGGAACTCATAGCCTTTTTCCCTTTGCAATCTTCATAACCAATATTCTTGAACATTTCAGTTTTTCTACTGCTGGTGAAACCAAAGTCTTTCTAAATCTTCGTGAAAGCCAGAATGATGTGGAAGTGATCCACAAAATGGGCTTATCCTTAAATCCTCGTGACCGCACCTATAAGCATAGAACTGATAAACCAACAACTCCTGCTGATCAATCAGAACCTGTCCCTCCTAACCCTCCTAAACCTCAACCTTCTGAGTTTCATGCTCAATCTTCCTCATCTGTTGCCATGCCTTCAAATAAGATGATCGTGAGTGAGTTGTTTTCTTTTCGAGGCTACATCACTAACCGAATGGATGCTCTTGATGCTCAGAATCAACGAATCCAGTTTGAACTTCATCGTCTCTCTTATAAGATGTGTAGCATGGACATTGATGAAGACAAATCTGAGCCTAAGTCTTAGATTATCTTTGTTGTTATGATTTTCTGGTTGTAATGTTTTCATGGCTTTTGGACAAAATTTAATATTATGTTGTTTTGTTATTGTTGTTTGCTGAACAAATGTTTGAACATCTTTTGTTTTATGCTATGCATTTCTATGTTTGATTTATATCTTATATATGAATATGTATGTTGTATATATATATATTATGTTGGAAACTCTTGGCTTTTCTTCTTTTTGATGAAGTCAAAAGAGGGACAAAAGTTGGAAGAAGTGTATTTTCTGTCAAATTTCTTTCAGGCACATAACTCCAAATGAAATGGGGAGAATACAAAATAGGGGGAGCATACTCACGTCATCTCAACATATCTCAAAGTATGCTGCTATCAGAAAACTACACTATTAAAGAAGATATTGATTTGTCATCATCAAAAAGGGGGAGATTGTGAAGAAGATCTTTGGTCCCGACCTTGGCACGGTTTTGATGAAGACACCAACATCACCAAAAAGAAGAAAAGGAAGAATACTTATGAAGACAAAGAAGACAAAGCTTTAAGACAAATTAGTCTAAGTCTAAATAGGTACTTCTATCCTATACTCTCAAATATACAATAGTAGTAATGCTCAAACTATTTTTTTAGAAAATTGAAACACTTCAAATATAAAGAAAACAATTTTCAAAAATAGTGTGTAACATGTTACTGAATCTAATTAACAGGTTACGGAAGTGAGAAAACTAGTTACCCAACAAAAATTGTGCATGGTAATCGATTACTATATGTGAGTAACAGATTAACCAATTTTAGCAAAGTTGAGTAATCGATTACTCAAGGATGTAATCGATTACTCTAATTTAATTTTAAATACTCAGTTGGACAGAGAGTTTGGGTAATTGATTACTCAAGGCTGTAATCGATTACTGAGAGTTGTTTTATCAGTTTTCAGATTTCAAAATGAATGGTTTGCATCCCAAACAAAATGGTTTCATTCCAATCAATTCCTACCCTTGCAAAGAGGTGTTATGGCTGGATGGGAAGCCTATTTAAAGGCATTGCAACTCAGAATCAAATCATAACTCTTACACAATCTTCTCACAAACTTTCAAACATTATTCTGAAAATTCTCTGAAATATTTTCTGCACTTTTTGCAACTTGTTCTTAAACTTTCAAAGTGAATTTTCTGAGTTGCTTGAAGTAAAGTGTTTCAAAGTTTTACAAACTTATAAGAACATTATTACTTAGTATAGAAAGAGTTATCGGATTGCAAGTGATATTACATTCCAAACTAGTAAAGGCAATCCTGCCATTGTTGTAAATTCTTCTTTGACATTGCAAAATTCTTTCTTTCACAAGGGTGTGATAATAAAGGGGATAGAGTCACTTGGAAAGGATGTTTTCCAAGAGTGATTTAAGTATTAGTGAGTGAGTAAAGTACATAGAGGTCTCGGGGTGAGATATTGTAATTACAACTCATAATATTTAGTGAAGAAATCTCTTGTGTTGCAAGAGTATTGGACGTAGCCTTCGGTGGAAAAGAAGGTGAACCAGTTTAAAATCTCGGTGTACTCTCTTCTCCTTTATCTCTTGATTTTTACTTGTTAATTTTCTGCATAATTTTTTCCGATGCCCTTAACTCTTGATTTTGCAGAAAAAGTGGCCATACTTTTAAGTAAACTAATTTACTCCCCCCTCTTAGTTGCAATCTTAGTCTTACACATATATGACATAACCTTTGTGCCTTGGAGTAAGGATCGAGAAATTATCTTTGTTGCTCGTCATGTGCTTTGAGCAGCCGCTGTCCAAATACCATAGATTGTAGGCGGCTCTCGAATTTTCCTGCAAAACAGGTTAAGTAATATTAGGTACCCAATTTTCTTTAGATCCTACATGGTTGACACCTTTCTCAACCCATCTATAATGACCTAAGGGTACACCATGTTTTTTAATCATGCAAATGTTTGGTGTATGCCTATGGTTCTTACAATAAATGCATATGTGATGATGCTTATGTATCCTAGATTTGTTTTTATTACTATTAAATGCATGGATACTTATTTTTTGAAAGTTTATCTTTATTGAGACATTTTTTTTCTTAGAAACTTGGCTATTAGTATAGCCAAGACCTCTTCGATCTGTACAATGTCTTCGAACTTTGATAATTTTTGTCCAGATCTTTGCTACTCATGTTTATTTTATTAAGTTCAAGACTTAATGTTGAAACTTTCATTCCAAGAGTAATGAAGTTTTGCCATGAAGAAGATGATGGTTTATTTCTGAATACTTCCAACTCATTTTTTGTTTTAAAAAGAGTTTGGTGAGTTTCACGTATTCATCATGTAAATAATTAAATGCAAGTTGCAATTTAGAAGAAGAAAGTGTTAGGTATCAGTGGTCTAGGAACACCTAGAAGGGGGGGTTGTACAAAAGGGGTTTAATT
>NW_017715343.1:0-7748 GCF_001865875.1 Lupinus angustifolius
AAAGGGGTTTAATTGATTAACTATTGTATAGAACAGAATGACTAAACAAGCAAATTGCATAATGATTAAAACACAATTGAGAAGATATACTTCAAATATTTTTATGCACAAATATTAAGTATATGGTAGTAAACAAATATCCAACTTTTCAATTACATATTCAATTTATCAAGGCAAGAAACCTAAGAAAGATAAAGAGGGAAAGAACAGTGCAAAAAGGATTTTTATCCTGGTTCGTTTGCGGTCCAGTGCAAGATACATCCAGGCCTCCCCTTCTGGATCAGAGACATTTTCTTTCTTTACAATATTGAATTAAGGATACAAATACCAATTAAATTATAAGCACAAGGACGCTCCCTTCTTGAAATCTAGGATCTTTAAAACCTGGTTTGACTCTACCCTTTTGCCTCTTGAGAAATCCTTTCTCGCGAACTAGCCCCAGCCAAGAATCTTATCCTGAAATCAAGACCTCCCTGCCTTGGTGAAGAACTTCAATCTCTATGGTGATCTCACACCATGAGACAAATCCAGACTACACAAAAACAGGTGAAAAAGCAAGGTATACTAAGCACAGAAATGCTTAAAATATTACAAGATAAAGACTCAAAGATTAACCCTTATTCTAATCACTTAAGTCATCAATATAAAAGGGAGTTAATCAATATCAGTATACAAATGAGTTCTTTCTATCAAAATCTAATGCACGATCATGTGAGCAATATAAGAATGGATATGAAACTATACAAAAACATAAAACATGTTATAGCAGAAACATCATAATTTCTCTTCTCACACATGCAACTCTCTTGCAGAAAAATAGTAAAGTACGTATGCAAAAATGCTCTCTAAACAACCCTATACAATAAAATTCAATGCTATGGGTTTCTGAGTGAAGCCATGTATTTATAGCATGGAGAATAAGTGGTTTCATCTGTTGCAAAAACAATTAAACAGTTAAGCAGTTACAACAACAAAAACAGATTTCAGTTACAACATATAATAGACTAGTTAATTGAATAAGACATATAAATCAGTTAAAACAAAAAACACATATTCAACAGAAAATCAGTTAGGTTAATCGATTAAGTTACCACGTTAATCGATTAACTGGGACATTTATGCATATGTTTCAAATGGAAAACTTCTCATATGTTATGCACAATAGACATAGATGCTTTACCAATTATATTATGCCTAATATGCACATATAACATGTATGATAAATGCATGACCATATAATTAACTAGATGATGTATCTCATGAATATGATAGTTCAATTAAGATGGCTTAAGAGACTAGCATCTAGGTTTACCTAACCTATACTCAATTACTACGGCACACATCCTAGACTACTTAGATTATAGACACAATTTATATCCTAGTCTAGACGTGACCAAATGAGCATAAGGCCTATTGATTGTTGAGCCATCTTCAAGCTTTGTTAAACCCTTGTCTTCATCAAAACATAGGCTAAGACATGCTAGTACTATCCTTGACACTTTGCACTTTCAATCTCCCCATTTTTGATGATGACAAACACTTCATCAAAATTCTTCAATTGTTGATGTATAAGCTTGATGATGATATTGACTTTCAGAGTTAAAGCAGTTATAGCGCATTTGAAATGTATTATCGGAAGCTTGATATAACAACCTGCAAACTATTATACAAAATCTGGAAAATATATAACACAGCAAGCAATCTTTCTCCCCCTTTTGACATTATCAAAAAGATAAACGTATTCAATTCTAGTCAAAAGTTAGGAGAGTTATTATGGTTAAGATAGACTGAAATTAATCAATTAACTTGGGTTTTGAACCAATTAATCAACTGTTGAGAAGCTTGAACAAATTCACAATTTTTACATCATTTAATCGATTAAGTGAATCGATTAAAATGACAGCAGATAGCCACATAACAGTTTGAATGACATGAGGGGATATGCATCAACAAGTCAAGCATGGAATGATTATGCATTTGATATATTTAATCAGTTTACAATAGGCATAATCAGTCAACATAATTACATACACCACTCATGATCAAGATTCATTGCAAACAAGGTGAAGAGCTATATGCAACATAATTAATCAAACAAGTATTAAACGCAAAAATTCGAAATCATATTCTTCAAAAGCAAAACAGTGGATCAGCAGTAGCTATGAGTTATTACAATCCAAATAAAACAGTAAAGCACCACAAAACATAAGATCTCAAGAGGAAACAGGATCAACAAAGTCCATTAGCTAGAAGGACTAAACTAAGGCTCTAAGGGTTCCTATCTAAGGATGAGATGGAAGATTCTGGTTGTCAGGAGTTGATGAGCTACAACCACCCTTGATGAAGACACTCAGCTTTTTGAACTCAACAATCATTCTTTTATTCTGAAACTCAGTAGCAGACTGAATATGGTTCCGCAAGGATTGGTAATGGTTGTCAATGTATGCATTCTGACGTTCCTCAAAATGTTCCAAATCCGTAAGATATGAATCCTTGAGGGACTGAAAATGAAGGTCCATCCTATTATTGAGACGTTGTTCCATAACATTAATATAAGCTTGTCCAAATGTGGGTTCTTGTGATGCATGTCCTGCATACTCCTCCTGAGTTGCAGCAAATGGCTCTTGGTTCATGTCTTGATCATCTTCACCTGAAGGATCAAGGTTGGCATTGTTGAAGTCCTCTTGATATTGCCAAGTGTTGCCATACTTGTAGATGCCCATCTTGTGAATTAAACTCTCACCAATCAAGTGATCCTTGTCTGAGCAGTCCATTACCATGGTATCCTCAATATCAATGTGAAGATAGTCAACTGTTCGGGATATGAAGATATTGTATGAAAGTAGCCTTGATTGAGAGACTACGCTATACATGACCTTTAAAATTTCATCAGGCCAGTTGATCATAATATTCTACTTCATAGCAAACATAAACCTCAAATCATTCACGATGGGTTGTGCATGATTTGTGTTTCTCTGAATCAGTATGTAGGCAATCAAGTAGTGTAGGAGTCGGTTTTCAACGGACAGTGACCCAACTTTGGTCAATTTGCCTTGGACATAAATTTGAGGTCTACGCAAACATGACTTATACATTTCAACAGCATCGAATGAGTTGTCATTTTCCCAACCACAATCACTTAGACTAGCACCCGAAAAATCTAAACCACCCACATTCATAAAAATTTCTTCGTTAATCTCAAAAGGTTTTCCAGCTATTAGAGATGAATATTTCCCATCTTTGTATCTAAAATTCGCGTAATACTCCCTAACTAGAGCAGTGTAAATATTACCTTTCAAATCCAAGAAGGGGACAACCCCTTGAGCTAGTAAACCATGAGGAAATTCAAAGTTCTGTTCAGTAAGCCATGTTACATTCGCAAACCGGATATAGGTTGGTTTTCTTCCCTAAAATTTTTACAACCGGGTTTCTTGTAGAATCAGAGAGTAATATGGGTCCCCGCAGTTCTGCCTTGTTTGTGGAGGAGGCACTGCTTTTGGAGCACGTGGAGGACGTTGTGCAGTTGTCTTGGTTCTCTTTCCATGTCCTTTATCCATAGTAGATGAACACTTGATCGTGATGGAGGCTTAAAGGAGGGTTAAGGGATAACCTAGGGTTAGGTTCTGAATTTTGGAGAAACGAATGCTTGGAATTTGGAGATGAGGGAAATGGTTTATAGAAGGAAAAAGGTAGTGGGGTGATTCGGTTTAGGGCTAGGATTGAGCATAGGATGATTGTTGGACTTGTTCCTCTTAGATTTGAGAGAAAAAGGGATGAATGGTGTTTTGAAATAATGCCAGAAACGCTTCTGTTCCAGTTATACTCATGTTGTTAATCGATTAACAACATCTCTTAATCGATTAAACCTGAGATAAAAGTGACAGTTTTGAAAGTTTTTCCCAGGTAATCGATTAAATGAGTTACTTAATCGATTAAGTGCATTAGTTTCAGCGTTTTGGATGTTTTAAAGGCATGTAAGGATTTCAAACTTAATTTTATCATTTGATGTATAAGATATCACACATATTTATAGTATTTAAGCACAGAATCAAGGATTTATGAGATGGGATCATGAGCATTCAATCATCATTTTCAAAGCATTAAAAAAGGAGATCATGCAAGGCAAAAAAAATTTAACCGAGATATTTTTCATTAAGAATTCCTAGTTCTCTTCGAAGAACATAGAACGTATCTCGTGAGAGGGGCTTGGTGAAAATATCTGCTAGTTGTTTCAACAAATTCTAAAATACAATCACCTTTTTGGACATGATCACGCAAGAAATGATACCTTATTTCAATATGCTTAGTTCTAGAATGCAAAACGGGATTCTTGGAGAGGTTGGTGCCACTTGTGTTATCACATTTAATAGGGATCTTTTCTAAGATAAGTCCAAAGTCTTTAAGTTGGTGCTTCATCCAAAGGATTTGAGCGCAACACATGCCAGCGGCAATGTATTCCGCTTCAGCGGTGGACAAAGCAACACATGCTTGCTTTTTGTTGTGTCATGCAACTAGAGAGCTGCCTAATAGGTGATAAGTCCCACTAGTATTTTTTCGATCCAACTTACACCTAATGAAGTCAGAGTCGGAATAACCTACCAAGGATGGTGAGGCATCCCTAGGATAACATAATCCCATATGAATAGATCCTTTTAGATATCTCATGATGCGTTTCACAATAATATAATGTGATTCTTTCGGTAAAGCTTGAAATCTAGCACACATGCAAACACTAAACATAATATTGGGGCGACTAGCAGTTAAATATAATAATGAGCCGATTATCCCACGATATTTGGTTACCCCAATTGCTTTTCCCTTTCCATCACTGTCCAGATAACATGCAAATGCCATAGGTGTAGATGTGTCCTTACATTTCTCCATGTCGAACTTCTTCAATAGTTCCTTGCAATACTTCGACTGATGGATTAAGATGCCACTTTCCATTTGTTTGATTTGAAGTCCAAGAAAGAAGGTCGGCTCACCCATCATCGATATCTCAAACTCCCCCTGCATCAACTCAGAAAACTCCTTACACGGGATGTCATTAGTAGATCCAAAGATAATATCATCCACATATATTTGTACGAGTAAAACATGATTATCAGATCTACGGATGAATAGAGTAGTGTCGACCAAACCTCTTTCAAACCCTTTTTCTAGAAGTAACGAACTCAATCTATTGTACTAGGCTCTGGGAGCCTGTTTTAGTCCATAGAGGGCCTTCTTGAGTTTATATACATGGTTCGGGTATTTGAAGTTTTCAAATCTAAGTGGTTGGTCTACATACACTTCCTCTTGAATATATCCATTTAAAAAAGGCACTTTTAACATCCATTTGAAAAAGTTTGAAATTCATGATTGATGCAAATGACAGGAGCATCCTAATGTCCTCAAGTCTGGCTACAGGAGCGTAGGTCTCATCATAATTGATGCCCTCTTCTTGGTTGTAGCCTTTGGTCACTAGGTGAGCCTTATTTCTAATTATTAAGCCAGACTCATCTAGCTTATTACGGAAGACCCATCTGGTCCCAATAACGGGACGATCTTTTGGTTTGGGGACCAAGTCCAACATATTATTTCTCTCAAACTGGTTTAGCTCTTCTTGCATAGCTATACCCCAGTGTACATCCTCGATGGCTTCATCGATGGTCTTAGGCTCTATTTGATACACGAAAGTGACGAAATTACAAAAGTTTCGTAAGGAGCTACGGGTTACCACTCCCGTAGCTATATCACCTAGAACTTTATCGAGTGAATGATCCTTTTTAGTTTTCCACGCGATAGGCATTTCCTGATGTTGCTCTGTTTTTGTTTGCTCTACTTCTTGTTGGATTTCTTCTATGTCCTCATATGGTACTTCTTCAAGTGTACCTGAATTATCATCATAAACGACCTTTCTCTTCTCTTTTGGAGAAGATTCGTCAAAATGGACATGAATAGCCTCTTCTACTTGCATGGTACATTTATTAAACACACGATATGCTTTGCTATGAAGTGAATATCCTAAAAATATGCCCTCATCAGCTTTTGAGTCAAATTTTCCTAAATTTATTTTTCCATTGTTCAAAATAAAACATTTGCAGCCAAAAGCATGACGATGAGCAATATTTGGTTTTCGATCTTTAAGAATTTCCTAAGGAGTTTTTGAAGATGTAGGTCTAAGTAATATTCTATTAATAGCATAGCATGCTGTGTGAACTGCATCAGCCAAAAAATACTTGGGGACCTTGCTTTCATTTAGCATGGTCCTTGTGAGTTCTTCTAGAACTCTATTTTTACTCTAAACAACTCCATTTTGTTGAGGGGTACGAGGTGCTGAGAACTGATGCATAATACCATGTTTATCACAAAATTTATTAAATTTATGATTTTCTAATTCTCCGCCATGGTCGGATCGAATGTAAATAATTTTTAGGTTGGACTGGTTTTGAATTTGCTTGGCCAGACATTCAAAAGATTTATAGGCATTTCTCTTTGATGCTAAAAATAAGGTCCAAGTGAATCTAGAAAAATTGTCGACAATAACTAAGGCATAATAGCTTCCACCAAAACTCATAATTTGTGATGGTCCAAATAAGTCCATATGGAGAAGCTCCAATAGTCTAGTAGTAGATATCACATTCTTTTTATTAAAAGAATTCCTGACTTGTTTGCATTTCTGAAACATGTCATAGGAATCTTGAGTTTTAAAATCGAGTTTTGGAAGGCCGATTACTAAGTTAGTTTTCGATAATTTTTCTAAATGCTTTACATGTATGTGAGCAACGCGTCTATGCCAAAGCCAGATGTCATCTTCTTTTGAAATAAGACATTGTGTAAAAAGGGAAGTGATATCCTCCAGATTAACCATATAAATATTATTTACTTGATGTCCGAAAAATTTAACATTATTAGATAATTCATGACGAATGATACAACAATCAGAATCAAATGACACAGTGTTACCTTTGTCACATAATTGGCTTATACTCAATAAGTTGTGTTACAAACCTTCTACGTAGAGAACGTTCTCGATGATTGTGTGAGTTGAGTTGCCAATCTTCCCGGTGCCCAAGATTTTTCCTTTGTTGTTGTCTCCATAAGTGATGAATCCCTTTTCTTTCAATGACATTCTAGGAATTTTGACTTTTCAGAAATGGCTGTAACTTTTGGTTGCCATGTTCTGGTGAGTGATCTTAGAACTTTTAAGTTCAAGTCACTATTTGATAAAGAATTTCCAAGTACAATAAGATGATTAGTAAGGTGAGTAAATCTCTTTTGCAAATCAAGTATTTTCTTTCCAGGCTTCGTACAAAACATTTTGTATCCCTGGGAGAGAGTGTTTAATCTCAACCTTTTTACCTCCTCAGTTCTTTTGTGTGTAGTCTCTAGAGTATCCCACATTTCTTTAGCAGATTTGCAGTTTGATACTCTAAAGAATTCGTCAATACCAAGTCCATAAGAGAGGTTATTTTTTTGCTTTTAGATCTTATTGCATTTTCTTCTTGTCTTCATCATTCCATGAGGATTTCAGCTTCACTTCCCTCACAATATTGATAAATGTGAAGGTTTCATAGGGTCCTTCCTCAATTGCATTCTGATCTTCCAAAATCGTAGCATTCTCCAACAAAGCTTGGAGGGCGATTGATGTTGGAACCTTCTTCTAGAAATGATCTTGCGGCCATCTTAGAAACAAGATCAGTTTTGAGAATAATTTACTCAAAAAAGCTCTGATACCAATTGTAAGACTGAGATGGCAACTAAGA
>NW_017715344.1:0-12737 GCF_001865875.1 Lupinus angustifolius
ATTAGTTGTTTAAAACTATGATAGATTTTTCTGCAAATTTAATAGTTAATAGCAGCGGAAAAGTTGTGCATAAAAATAATCAAGTAAATGTAAAGAGATAAAGGAGAATAGAGTACACATGGATTTTATATTGGTTCACCTTCTTGTCCACCGAAGGCTACGTCCAGTACTCTTACATCACAAGATATTTCTTCACTAGATATTAAGAGTAGCAATTACAATTTCTCACCTCGAGATTTCCTTGTACCTTACTCACTTTTTTAATACCTATATCACTCTTTGGAAAACACCATTTCTAAGTGACTCTATTCCCTTTCTTATCACACCCTTGTGAAAGAAAGTAAATCAATACTTTGAATGAAGAAAACTTTTAACTATGGCAATGGATTGCCTTTACAAGATTTTGAAGTTATAAACTCTTGCAATCCAATAACTCTTTGTATACTTTAGTATTAATGCTCAGAAGGTTTGAATAACTTGCAATAACACTTAAGGCAACTTTAGAAAATAAGTTCTGAGAGTTATGAACAAGTTGCACTAGTGTAGAACAAGTATTTCAGAAAAAGTATAGTGAGTTATATCTTTGTTTTTTGTGTTGTGTGTATTATTGTTTTTATGAAATGAGTTTCAATGCCTTTATATAGACTTTCCAATCAACCAAAAGTCCTCTACGAAAAGGTAGGAATTGTTTTAAATGAAACCATTTCGTTTGGGTTGAAAGCTGTGTAGTTTGAATCTGAAAACTAGTGTAACAACTCTCAGTAACCGATTACTTAATCGATGTAACCGATTACCCGACAAGTCTTTCCAACTGAGAAATTGATTTTCACAAGTAGTAATCAATTACTCAAAATTTGTAATCGATTACCCAATTGCTCTATCCAACTGGGTAATTATTTACCGTGTTGTGTAATTGGTTACCTACATGGTGTAATCGATTAACCTGATCAATTTTTGTTGGATAACTCGTTTCTCACTCATGTAACCTGCTACTTAGTTATGGTAACCTGTTACACAGTATTTGGAAAATTGTTTTCATTTAGACTTGTGTTTATCAATTTTCTTTTTAAAATACTTTTGAGCATTACTGCTAAGCTTATAGTTTAGAGTAAATGATAGAAGTACCTAAAGACTTAGATTCTAAATTCTTGAAGCTTTGTCTTCATAGGTATTCTACCTTTTCGTCTTTTTATGTTATGCTGATGTCTTCATCAAAATCGTGCTTAGGTCAGGAACTAGATCCTCTTCACATATATATTGAACATTCCATTGTACTTTTTGAACATATATAATCCAAAACACACATTACATAACCAAAATATACATTACATTAAATATTGAATTCCATAAGCTACAATCTGTGCTACAATCTATACCTATGTTACAATATATATATTGAATTCTCTAAACTACTCTTTAACATTAAGTATATAATTTGACTAGTTGTTCCTAATCTGGATGACTTGGTCATCTCTGTATGAATCTCCATCAAACTTGACTTGAGTTAGCCACTGTTGAATGATATCCTTCATGAAGTTCATCATGTAATAGTTGCAATCTTTATCTTTGCAGGGGGTCTATAATTAAAATCACGTAAATATATAAGTATAACCTTAATTGAAATATGAATATACTGCACATATAATTGTTTGAGATGATTTTTGTGTCAATACCTTTATATGAGTCCATTTGACGTTAGACAATGTTTTTCTAGAAAGATTACATGCTTTGTAAATTTGCACCCCTAAGCAATAGTAAATGTACTTAATTACTAAACACATAGGAAAGTGAAAGTGTACCTAAAAATTTAAATGAGTGGTCCACTTACCTACTAAAAGTTACTCTCATAGCGGTGGACTTCTTCAGATCACCATGCTCAATGAGTCAAAGTAGTATACTTCTTCCTCAATCTGTTTAATATACCTCTATATTATAACATATACTTCTCAATGTTACTCACGAAATCACATACACATTTCACATGACATTTTTATTTAGGTATATGTGTGAAATTATGAAGTTCATCCCATAATATCTTAATTTCAATATAATAGAAAGAAATAGAAAGCTCGTCGTGCTTAAATGATGTGATTTGTTCCTCTATGTCTGCAATTCGAAACAAATATCCATATGTGAATCGTTTCTTCAATCCCATCCATATATCATTAGCTTTATCTATCCAAAGGATGCTCAAATTAATTATGGTGAAATTGATCCTGTAATCCAAGAAATTGCCATTGTGTTTGTTCTTTTCCGAGCTAAAAAAAGGACTACCTTGATTTGGTACTATAATTATTCAATCAACAAACCCCAACTTATTCTTTGAAATCAATCTCATTTTCATTGATCATTGATATAAAAAAGTACCATTTAATGATCAATCTTGGATTTTCTAAAGAATACAAGTAATACAAAACACCAGGATTCTATGGATCATTAGGATCCATTTATGGATTCCGATCTCCATAGTCTTGACGTGGGGAATTAGATTCAAAAGACATGACTTATGCACTATCAGAACTTCATTGAAGCTCTGATACCATCAAAGGAGAATGAAACTAGTCTTGTTGGCAAAGTAAAAAGGATAATAGAAGAAGAAAACTAAATCTAGAGAGAATGGATAACAAAAAAATGGCAGCTAAAAGTTGAGAGTTTGTAAGATTTGTTTTCCTAGAAAATTTACATGTAGAAAGTTACAATTTATACAAAACTTTCATTAACTACCTATAAATAATTTTTTGGCCAATTCTTCCTATATTCAATGGTTGAAAAAAGTTAAAGCTCACATGTTTTTTCAGACTTCTTTACATCGAGTCGTCCATGTGCTAGCTGAAAAATTTGTATTGAAACAACTATAGAGTAAGAGAATTGTCGTATCCACATGAACTTGCTAAATTTAACTTTTAAACAATCAAATTACTATCCTAAGCTATTTGGAAAAGGGTTTTCATGATTTTGATTGTAGAATGTAAAATTATAATAAAATAAGGATGCTGGAATTTTGCTATGGGATTAATTTCCTATTCATTTTCCATAGACTTCGGAACTAATCAAACAATAATTCAAGAATAACTCTTACGTAATAATGGACCTCAATAATACTAAAAGCTAATGTCTTAGTCAATTTAGCAACTCATGCAATAAAGTTCTATATCTAGCAACTATGCACACAATATTAGGAATTGTGACCAACATAACATACCTCCATGTCTAGTGGTCTACGCATGTGAAGTTCAGTTAAGTACAACACCTCCTTTGTATTAGTCGCTAATGTTTTGGTCTATACTAATAGCTTTTTAAAATAGCTCTATGTCTAGCAACTAGATTAACAATATTAAGCTATATGAACCATTAAGCATACTTCTACGCCTAGTAGTCCATGTTAACTACTTTGAGAATTATTAGATGCTTATATGAATCTATGTCTAATAATCATATGAACACGGACACACATGTGACAATTAAGCATACAACTTTTCCTATCATTATACAAAAATGACAAATTACATGCTTTAGTGTATTGCACCCGAATCTATCTATTAATTCATTTCTGAAATCATATTTAGCAAACCGTCATTCACAAAATAATCATAAGCACTACAAGATAATTCATAGAAATCAATACTTCAAACTATTCATAAATCAATTCTAAAAGTTATGTCAAATGAATATTACAATCAATCCCTACAAAATAGTAACTTAGCTATTAAATTTCATACAAAAAAAAGAACATGAGAGACGTAGAATGTTATAATGTTAGAAATTCATAATTTCTAATTAAGGTGGACATCATATATTTAATACAATTATATCGACTATTTATTTTAGAGTTACAAAACAAGTGATCTAATTACTAACAACCTAT
This sequence comes from Lupinus angustifolius, assembly GCF_001865875.1. Classification (NCBI taxonomy): domain Eukaryota; kingdom Viridiplantae; phylum Streptophyta; class Magnoliopsida; order Fabales; family Fabaceae; genus Lupinus; species Lupinus angustifolius. Next base: position 3,866 of record NW_017715344.1, read on the forward strand.
AAGACTTCTGAAACTGATAACGGATATGGACTTAATTAGTGGATACCCAAACGGTTGACCTATAGGGGATAATGGGAACCCTATAAGTTAACACCAAAGGAACATTTATGGTTCTCAAGACACCAAATCACAAATAGTTTTCACCTCTCCCCATCAAAGAGAAAACGAAGGTCCCAAAAGGAATTAAGGATTTGGTTGAGGAAGACCATCATACCAAAAAATCTCTGAAAAGGTATATCAAAAGAGTAGATCAAAGAACATGGATTTCGGTATGATTTTGTATCCTTGTTTTATGTTATGTGTTAGAATCATGAGATTCAAGATCCTAAGATTGGTATTTCACCAATCATGAGAACATATCTAACAAGTGGTATCATAACTTTAGGTTCTGAATTTTATGGTTCTCCATTAAAGATGTTTTTCCTCCAATTTTTTATGAACCCAAATTTTTTATACTTGGGGATTTTTATGCTTCTGCTACTAGTTATGAAAATTGGGTATTTAGGAATAATGAGGATAATTTTTATCTGCTTCCACTTATTTGAATTATGAGTAATTTGTATTATGAATCATTGCAACACGTGTTGAAGTATATATTCAGATTTGTGAATGAACATTACATTAACTTTTATGACTCTGTTATGTAGTATGTATATTATATGTGCACTAATGTCTTACTGTTGGACATTGACTTTTGTTATTTCACAGTTTTTGCAATTTGTTAAAGTATATGTATAAGGTATATATATGTATTATATATGTGAGCGATATGTATTTCTTATACATTGGGGTATTATGCAATCTGAATATATGCATATATGTTATATATATATATATATATATATATATATATATATATAATCATGGTTTAATCAAATATGCTCATGTATATTTGGGATTTTTAAATACTATACTAATTGTTTTCAATTCTTTTTTAATATGGTTATTTCATAAAACATGTACCTACCATCATGAGCAACAAATATGTGATTCACCTTGTTTTAAGACACATAAATAAGGATTGAAGTTAAATATATATTACGTTTAAGCTTAATACTTGTAATTAAATATATATTGTGTATATATTGTATTTTGGAAGTGCATATATATATGAATGAAATAATTGACCAAATATATATAAAAGATATGCTCTTGATGTTTTAAATTTGAGCATGATCATATTCGATTTGGAATTTTTTATCATGATTTACATATATATTTTTATGCATTTAACTCTGGATCTATTATATATTTGATTAAGATTGCGTCCATTTTTATGTGCTAATATATATGTAATATATTCTTTTTTGATTTGGAATTATATTGTGGGATTAGAATTGTTAATCATAAAAGATATCAAATTTGAAGGTTTTAATTCCAAGATTATATTTCTTTTATAATGGACCCATTTTCTTTACTTTTTGTTTGATAATTATTTTTGAATTAATTGATCCAATATGTTGTCAAAGTAACCTCTATTATGGAAATTGATTAAAATTACATAGATGAGTATTAGATGATTTATGAGAATTGTGTTCGGCCCAAAGGAATACACAATTTGACCAAATAATAACATACTTGTGATGATAAATATGTAACAAATATAAAGTTTTTCATGTGAATAATAGTTAGTCCAAAGAAAGACTATTGTTTGACAAACTAATTGTTAATATTTGATCATTACGTTGAGAGTATCACTTACAAATTAATTTCTCTATCCAAATAGTAGAAATTGATGTTGTGCTAGGTATCTTGTGATGAGTCTATTATGTGAACATGTCTTGTTTTATGTATATTATCTGACTTGTTTGTTTAAATGGTTGCAACACTTGTGGTTTGTTACATTGTTTGGTGGTTGATTGCATTATTAAGTGATTTCTATTGTTGAAACATTGTTTATGTTTGGATAGATTGCGCTGCCCTGTTTAATCATGTATAAAATAGTAATATTTTTTTATGGAAAATTCAAAAGGACCATCAGTGGAATTCGAAATGCAGTCCTTGTGATGAGAATGATGTAATGCTATAAATGGGCTATAATGGATATATGTATTTATATGTGGATATAAATAATATATGTTTTGGATTAAGGTTATGTTGAATCAAACTCAACTAAATGGATGTTCTTTCATAAAATAAAATTGTTTGACATTTTAAATAAACATATTAAACAAGAAGTCACCAAAGTGACATGTTTTTGTATGAATTCTTCGTGATAAATATCAAATGCTAGTGCGTATATGTATCCATGCGAGTATTAAACGACCCAAATGAATATTAAATATTTGGCCGGACTATATACACATAAATGATGGTAAACATGTCACTATTTTAAAGGTGCATATGTGAATGATAAATCAGTCCAAATAATAGTTTATTATTTGATATGCATTATGATTAATATTTGACCATTACAAATAAGAGTATCATTAGTGATTGATATGAAATATCAAGCCAATAGTATGTTTGCATTTTATGCGAATAGTGATCGCCTCAAAGAAAGATTACTATTTGGCCCAAATTACAAACATACTTATATTAATAAATATGTGATAATCATATGGCTTTCCATGTGAATAGTAAATCGGTCCAAAGAAAGGCTTATTGTTTGACAGGAATGATTATCAATGTTTGATTACTACATTGAGTGTACCATTTACAAGTTAATATTTTGTTTAAAGACTGAATATTAATGTCGTGTTAGGTAACTCGTGATGTGCCTCACTATCATTTGAATTTAAGTATTAAAGTTGAATGTGAGTTTAATTGCAAGAATGATTGCAATTTGTTTTGTTTTTTACTAGTACTGCAAATATTTCTACTCAATTTAAGAACATTTCATTGTTGAATGAGACAAAATTTAAGGTCTATAAGGAAGTCGTAGAAATTATTCTTGGTTTTATGGATTTAGATCTGGTACTTCAGGCGGAGAAACTGATTTCTACTCTGGAAATCATCGATGAGGTTAAAATTGAGAAATGAGAACACTCTAACCGAATGTATCTAATGATCATGAAACGCTGTATTCCAGAAGCGTTTCGGAACTCTATTTTTTAGGGTTAGAGTGCAAGTAAGTTCCTTGAAGAAATAAAACCATACTTTGCCAAAAATGAAAAGATGGAGACGAGTAGCCTTTTGCCTAAAAACATCTCCATGAAGTGTAAAGGCAAATGGAACATAAGGGAATACATTATGGAGATGTCTAATCTCGCATCAAAACCCAATTCACTTAAGTTAGAGCTTGGTGATGACTTGCTCGTGCACTTGGTTTTGATCACGCTTCCTGCACACTTTGGACAATTGTAAGTGAGTTATAACACTCAGATGGACTATGTGCAAGAGGAAGAGAGACTATAGTGAGATAAGACTCAAAGTGCTTACTTAGCTATGACCTCTCAAAATAAGATAAGAAAGAACAATAAGGATGCTCTGAAAGGGCTATTTGTGTTTTTTCCTCTGAGAATGTGAAATTGTTCTGCAATACACTATGTCAAGCAAACCTAGCATGAAGGGTGTTGTTAAACGATTAAAGTGAACTCTTAAGGATATGGTGAGAAGTATGATTAGTCACTATTCCTTGTCAGAGTCTCTTTGGGGGAGAGCTTTAAAGACCACAGTTTACATCCTTAACAGGGTGCCAAGTAAAGCAGTTAACAAAACCCCATATCAACTTTGGACTAATAAAAGACCAAACTTAAAACACTTGAACATTTTGGGTTGTCCAACTAAGGAGCGACCTTATAGGTCGCATGAAAGAAAATTGGACTCAAGAACTGTTAGTTGTTATTTTGTTGACTATGCTGAACGCTCTCGGGGCTATAAATTTTATGATCCCACCTCAAGACTCTTTTTTTTAGATGGGAAATGCAAGATTTCTTTAGGAAGTTGATTTTGGAAAGGAAGAGAACATAATGAATGTTTTCTTTGAGGAAGAACTTGTCACTAATGGTGAACAAGTTCTTGTGTCAATTACCATTCAAGGAACAACTTCGATAATAGAAGATAATGTTCAAAATTATTGTTTCTGATAATATTTCAGAACAAGACAACAATGAGGTTCTCCCCTAAGTACCTATAGAACAAATTTCAACAACCTCAAGAAGTAGAAGTACCATTAAGGAGATCCACTAGAGAGAGGATAAGTGCAATTCTAGATGATTATATTGTATTTCTCTAAGAACATGAGGATGACATCAGGTTAACAGAGGATTTTCCATTGAACGTCTGTCAAGCCATGAAAATCTCTAACTCTCGAATGTGGATCAATGACATGAAGGATGAGATGAATTCTATGCATGATAATGACGTTTGCGATCTTATTAAATTACGTGAAGTTGCGAAACTTATTTGTTGCAAATGGATATTTAAAACCAAGAGGGATTTGAAGGGTAATATTGACAGATATAAAGCTCGTCTAGTTGCTAAAGGCTTCATTCAGAAAGAAGACATTGATTATAAAGAAACCTTCTCTCCAGTATTTTCGAAGGATTCTTTTAGGATAATATTGGCACTAGTAGTTCATTTTGATTTAGAGCTACATCTGATGAATGTTAAGACTGTGTTTCTAAATGGTGACATTAAAGAAATGATCTATATGGTGTAACCATAAAACTTTGTGTCAGTTGGCTCAAAGTCAATGGTATGAAAATTAAATAAATTCATTTATGTCCTTAAACAAGCTTCTCGTCAATGAAATCACAAGTTTCATAAACTTATTACATTATATGGTTTTGAGGCAAATAAAGTTGATGATTGTGTGTACCATAGATTTAGTGGGAGTAAATTTATATTCCCAGTATTATATGTCGATGATATACTACTTGCGAGTAGTGATATGGGACTATTGCATGAGACCAAGAGATTTCTAGCGAAAAATTTCGAAATGAAAGATCTTAGAAAAACTTCTTTTGTATTAAGTATTCAGATACTAAGAGATTGCTCTCAAGGTATCCTAATGTTGTCAAAAGAAAGCTATATAGATAAAGTCCTAGATAGATTTGGCATGAAAGAAAGTAAATCATGGGATACCCCTATAGCTAAGGGAGACAAGTTTAGTCTCAAACATTGCCCAAAAAATGAAGATAAGAGATGCAAAAGATTCCTTACACATATATACTAGGAAGTCTAATGTATGCACAAGTTTGCACACGTCCCGACATAACATTTGTCATGAGATTTTTGAAAAGATATTTGAGCAATCTTGTAATGCATCATTGAAAAGCATTCAAATGTGTTATGTGTTACTTAAAGAGAACAAAGGAGTACATGTTCACTTATCGGATGTCTGAGAATTTAGAGATCATTTGATACTCTGACTCCGATTTTTTGGGTGTCTAGACAAGAGATACTCCAGATCTGGATATATGTTTATCTTGGTTGAAGGTGCTATCTCTTGAAAGTCTGCTAAACAGACGCTCATACCTCCTTCAACCATGGTTGCGGAGTTCATGGTTTGTTTTGAAACATCAGACCATGGCTTATGGTTGCGGAAATTTTGTCACTAGCTTACGTGTGGTTGATGGTACTAAAAGACCATCGAGAATTTATTGTGACACTAAGTTCATGGTTCTTTAATCCAACAAAAATATGAGTTTTATAAAGTCAAAATTTAATGACATCAAGTTTCTAGTTGTTAAAGAAAGTGTTCAAAATTGAAAAAAATTCATAGAACATATAGGGACAATTTTTATGCTAGTTGATCCATTGACTAAGGGTTTGGTACCTAAAGTTTTTTCATGAGCATATTGTTGATATGAGTATTGCTCCTTAGGATACCTTAGTTCAGTGGGAGTCTATATGTTTTATGATTTAGTTTGGACGTCATATATAGTTTTATGCATAATAAAGTTGATGTTTTATTGTTCTATTTGAACTTGTGTATTGTAACTATTTTATTTCAATTAAAGATTTTGGATTGATCTCACTAAAGAATATAGAAAGACCAGTTGAAAATAGACATGTTTGAGATCATATTGCATGAAATTTTCATGTCACTCATCCATATTTGATCTAAGTCATTTAGTATATTGGTATGGTGATCATCATGGTCGATTCATATTTGAATGTGATGAAGGTCGCAGTGGTTCCATAGTTGATATATGATATGAACTAGATTGTATTAAGGAGAAGTCTAAATATAAATAGCATACATATGCACGCCTAAAGAATATGTGATATAATTGTTTCAGGAAAAATATGAAGCCCAAATGGGAGATTGTTAGAAATTCATAATTTCTAATTAAGGTGGGCATCATATATTTAATACAATTATATCAGCTATTTATTGTGATCTAATTAGTAGCAACCTATAAGACTTCTGAAACTGATAACGGGTATGGGCTTAATGAGTGGATACCCAAACGGTTGACCTATAGGGGATAATGGGAACCCTATAAGTTAACACATAAGAAACAGTTATGGTCCTCAAGACACCAAATCACAAATAGTTTTTACCTCTCCCCATCAGAGAGAAAACGAAGGTCCCAAAAGGAATTAAAGATTTGGTTGAGGAAGACCATCATACCAAAAACTCTTTCAAAAGGTATATCAAAAGAGTAGATCAAAGAACATGGATTCAAGTATAACTTTGTATCCTTGTTTTATATTATGTGTGAGAATCATGAGATTCCAGATCCTAGAATTGGTATTTCACCAATCATGAGGAAATATCTAACATATAACTCATGGAGAAGTGATACCTCTTCTATGAGCATACAAAAACCCATCACTCATACTTTCTCACCTTTACATCTCATTTATAGCATATACTAGCCCACATATTAAGGAAATATGGAACCATCTTTAAATGGACCGAAATTAGTTGGAAACTAAAAATCAGATCCTTTCTTTAGTTTTTCTGACCCCCTTTTAAAATCTAAGTTTTATCCTTACGTTGGGTGCATGGATGGTGCGCTAAGTGCAACCTCTTCACTTGGCCAAACGCTTCACCTAAGCAAGATGCACTTGGCGCACCTTCCACGCTCAGCCCTGTTACGTTGAGCGCCATTCGTGTGTTGGGTACATGTTAGTTGATTTTTGACCTAGCTTGCTTTTTGCCATTGGCACCAATCCTTGCTTGTTTACTCTTTTAAAGTCCCAAAATGTCATGAAAATTCAAATGAAAGTATTAGTGCAATAATTTATTAAATTTCCTATTATAAATACATAAAGTTAGTATTTAGAATTAAAATGTGTTAAATTAGCCTTATGAATTAAGATCATTTTCACACCTAACACTATTTCATGTTGACTTGATTTAGGTTGGACTTGTCTAATGAATGTTGACTTGATTCAAGTAGGACTCATCCAATACATTTAGGTGCGGTATGGACTCATGCACTACATGTTGACTAGATTTAGATTGTAAGTGTTCAATGATATACTCATCCAATGTGGTTAATAATCTGACCGTACAACAAGTGCGGGAAAACATTCTGTTATTATTGTGGAGAAAGGTAATTATAAGATATTTAGGAATGTATCTCAACAATTTCTCATACTTTTCAAACTATTATAAAAACAAGTGTGTTGGAGAATTGGAAGTTGGTATAATAGCAAACTATGACTAGTATAAAACGACTTTGTGAGGATATAACATCAGACTAGGTGATAAGTGTAACTAAAATTGCTTGATGGAATTAGTTTGTGACCGACAGAAAAAAATATATGACACCAAAGAATTATTGACTGAATTATGAACTAGGTTTCTCTCTTTAAGTTGTTTTATGTTATTGTCAAAATTGTACAAGTATATTATCAACCACGACATCCATATGGTAAAACAACCCAAATCATAACTATGCACTCGGAAAGCATTTTAGAGTTACAATCATAACTATGGCTACTACAAATCTAGAGTACCATACAAATAAAGTGAGAGAAAATGGTTGGAAATGCTTCGATAGAGAAAGATAGAGAGAAATAAGAAGCTGAAGAAATGTGGCCCAATCACTATATTTTTTCAAGAGCTTGAAGGTTAAATTTATATATATATATATATAAACCCAAATGATGTGAAAGGCATCGATCCAGAGCTCATCTTATACAACAAATGAACAGCTACATGAAGTGCAAGTAGATCATGTGTTGGTGCGTGCGAGATGAATGTTGGCATGTGCCCAACGTTCAGAACATACGTATGGTATGTGCCCAATATTCAAAACATGTATCTGATGTGATTACATGTGAAGACATTCTGACGTAGTCTATTTTTTATATTAAAAAATAGATAGTTTCTATAAAAATATGTACATGCCTAAGCACGAACACAAGTCGAGTCTAGTCGTGCCTTGTCGTCCAATGTTGAAGTATGCACACGTGTGTGCATTGACAATGTTGTTAGGTATCAGTGGTTACAATACACCTAGAAGGGGGGGTTGAATAGGTGTAGCGGTTAGAATATTCGCTTTTCGAAACTCAACACTTAATGTTGAATCACCCCTATTTAATCGATTAAAAGAATGTGGATAATCGATTAACGGATTTGATTTAATCGATTAAAACAGAAACAGTAAGCTTAGGCAGATTCAATTACTTGCACGACAATTAACCGATAATGAAATGAACATACAGAGCTTACAGAATTATCAGAGTATTAACAGTATAGAAAATATACAGAATATAGCAATTAATTCTACTATACAAGTTAACCGATTAAATGCAATAAAGAGAGAGAGAGAGAAAGAAAAATCCTGCAACACGATTTTTATCCTGGTTCGTTTGCTTATCCACCGCAAACTACATCCAGGCCTCCCGGGTGATTTGGGAGATTTCCTTCACTATAATTGAATCAATGTTTTTACATGCACATCATCCAATTACAACAACTTAGACATTCACAAGAAAATAAAGAACCTTATTCTACGATTTGACT
>NW_017715345.1:0-4399 GCF_001865875.1 Lupinus angustifolius
AGAATCAGTTCTGCAGCCCAGTTAATCGATTAAGACCTTGGTTAATCGATTAACGTTGTTTAAAAACGTAACTGATTCTGTTTTCCAAGTTTTTCAGTTTCAACAACTTCTCAAACAGTTAGGTTAATTGATTAACGTATGCCTTAATCGATTAACAGCATATTTTCATGTGTAATTTTAAATACAAAAACTCAAATACGTTATGCACTTAATTCATACATGTTTAACACTTAGTTTATGCCTAGAATGCACATATACATGTATTTGTGTGATGCATGAACATATTATGAATGACATATCTCAAGGATGAAATGATTTAAAAGATTTATGCATATGAGACATGTATTAGGTGACCTAAGCCTTAGACTCAACTTAAACTAGTTTCTAGTCTAAGCCTAGTACCAATCAAAAGACTTAAGCATGTTGATTTGTTGATGATCTTCAAGCTCTTATTAGCACAAGTTGTCCTCATCAAAACCATGACATATAAAGAGAGCCTTCCAAAGTGTTCCTCTTGACATGCACACTTTCAAATGCTACATGTGTTTTGTGTGCAAATGCACATCCCGATATTTTAAAAATTAAATATATATATATATATATATATATCACTTATAACTCTACAAGTTTATTTTTTTTGTAAATAACATGACATACTTTGTGAAAATAAATATTACTAGAGTGTAATATTTATACACTATGTAAAAATTTATATACAACCAACACAACATTCATTTTTATTACTTGATTTGAGGAGTCAATGATTATAAAACATGAATGGTGAATATGATACAATTACAATGTATAAAACTCATATATTGTTATTGCATACAATTTTCTCTTTGATCATTATTATATTATGTTGAATTATTTTATAAGATTGTCAATATGCAACTTAAGAAACTTCATGATTGTTTCCCCAAGACAAATACTCAGTTGATTCTTGTGTATATCTTGTTTGAGTCTAGTAGATTTCTTCTCTAGTTTTGATGTTATAAAATTGATTGAATCTACAAAGTTTTATTCACGTGATTTTTGTTCAACTGATTTTGTGATGTTTGATAATAAACTTGAGATTTACATTCTATTGATATGCATAACAATGTTGAATTTGTTTTTTGGAATGAATCAATAATCTCTATGATAAGTTGGTTGAAAGTGAAATACACGTTATTTACTTATTAGTTTATCTTCTTTTAATGTTGGCAATACAATTGTAGAAATAGCTTTTTATACTATGAAATTTGTGAAAAATAGGTTGCGTGATTGAATGGGAGATGCATGAAAGAATGATTGTTTAATGACTTTTATTTAGCGAGAAGTATTCAACAACATTGACAACGAATTGATCTAATCACTCAACATTTTCAAAATATTAAATCATAGAGAAATTGATTATGAAATACGTAATTTATTTGATGAAATATATTTAAATTATGTAATTTCATCATCTTTTTATAATTAGTAATATTTATTATTTTCATTTTTAATATATATTGCATACCCTAACTTTAGGTGTTAGATTCATTACTGCATATGTGGTCATGTGGCTCATGACCTTCTCGCCATAGAACCCTTGTTCATGTTGGGTCACATCTCAAGAAGCACAATTCTTATTTATAAACACTCCTCAAGTATTTTCTTTAGTATTTTCTCTACCCAGTGTCAATTTTATTTTTAATATTTCACACTTTTTAAAAAATAAACCAACAATGAGATATTAATCTTAGTAGTGGATTTCCTTAGAAGAAACCCTTCCTACAAGGTTACTTTCCGAATAATCTTAATTTTTTTGTGTATTATGTAAATATGTAGGAATATTAATGTTGTGGGTTAGATCATTGCCTTACATAAGCCCAGACTCTATCTACCATTACTTCGGATCTAAGACCAATTGAGAAGCTGAAAGTGAATTGAACTTGAACATTGGACCAGAGCTAGGCATGATATCGTGGTTGGCATGTTAATTATGAGATAAATTCATAATTATCTTGTATCAACTTATCATATCTCAGAAGGATTATCCAACGTCATAAGATAATAGAATTATCTATAAGTATCACAGAAGATATATTTATTATCTATACTACATATATATAATTCAACATGTATAATTTCTATATTTCAATTTTATCCTCTATATTACTATATAAAAGCAAATGATGACTAAGGTAACTGAATATATACAAAACATCAAATGATAATAATGATAGTAACGTTAAAACCATTTAATTTTTTAATGGTTCAAAATTTAATAACATTATTGTTACATTCTATACTTGTAATCTATTATCTATTAACTTATATAACAAAAAAAGGTATTTGACATGTCATCATAGACATATGTTAACATCTTCTTAAAATATTTCCCTCCAAAATAACCACATATTCTTATAATGAACTCACACACACTATATTATTCTTCTCACATCTTAATGTAAATATATGTGACAATTGTCCAAAGAAGAGACTATTTTCATCAAATTAACCTTTCATCTCTCTATTCTTATTTCATTTCAATTTACTTCTTAATGTTCTTCTCTACTTTTATTTCAATTTACTTCTTAATCTTCTATTCTTTTGAAAATCACAAACTACTTATCCTGTATTTTTTTCATCTTTATTAAAAAAATATAATCTCTTCCATCGTCAAACGAGATATGATTTTATACTTATTTTTTTTACTTCATCTTTCATGACTCAATCCAAGTATCCAACGACACGTTCACTAGTAGATATAATTTTGTTTCATTTTTCACCAATCAAATAGATAAAAGCCTTAAAAGAAAAAAAAATGATATAATTTTGAACATATTTGGATTCTTACAACTGTCATCAGAGTTTATCCACATATACTAAAGCTGTAGATCTGATCCAAAACATATATTTTTCAAATAGATAGGGGTTTTGGTGTTTAACCATTTTCATCATCGGGTATCTTGGAAAGTTATTTTGTCATTTTTTGTTAAAATTTTCTTCTATATTGTTTGGAAGTTTCAAATTATTAAATTTTCATATTATGGGTATTCGATTTCGTCTAATGCAAAGCTTCAGTACTCTTATTTGGTTATTAATTTTGTCTAAATTGTTTATTTTAATGATTAATAATGATGTTACAAATATTTGGTTGAAGTTGTGTTCTTTTTTTCAATTATTGATATGTCATTCTATCTGTCAATTAACTTAAAAGTGTAGATTTTTACTTTTCATGGTATGAAAGAACTTGTCCAAGTTATGATCTTTAGCTGCAATGCATCCTTCACTTCTTGGATATGATTTTGGGTTTGATATTTTTTTATTATAGTTGATTTGTTTCTACTTTTATATTTTACTTTTCTTTTTTAGGAAGGATACTGAATAATAAAGTGATGGACATTTTTTTATTTACAAAGCTTAATAATGATGCTACAAATATATGATCGAAGTTGTCTTTCTCTTTTCAATTATTGATTGGTCATGCAGTTTGACAATCAACTTAAAAGTTCAGATTTTTACTTTAAGGTGTTAAGGAAATTTTCCAAATTAGTATCTTTCGCTGCAATGCATCCTTGAATTCTTGATTTTGGTTATGGGATTGCTATTTTTTTTTATTAAACTTAATTTGTTCTTACTTTAAAATTATATGTAACAAATTTAAATAGATCTTCAAATATTCTCAATTAATATAATCTAATTATTTTTTTAAAAATTTCAAATGATAAATATGATATGTATTAATTATGCATTTTGTAACACTGCGAATTTTACGATTTTGAATTATAAGATTTTACTAATATTTTCATTAATTATATATTCGAAAATGAATTTCTTGGAATTATCGGTAAGGAATTAGACGAAACTCTAGTTGAGTTTTATTCTTGAAATTGTATTTCCGATTTTGTGGTAAATTTTGGTAATTTTTGGAGACAGTCGGTTCTGGACCACTGTCGGGGCCGAAATCCGCCTGGTACGGCTCAAAACGTGTCTTTTTAGTTCCGTAACTCGGAATCAAATTCCGATTGCACCATTGGATTCGTAATTTAATTTTGAGTCAATATAGACTCTAAGTACACTCATACCTACTTTCTAAATATTTTTCACTCGGAATGCCGAAATCCAAAATTCTAATCGGATATTAGGATCAGGCGATTTAAAATACCCGATCGAGTATTGGCTGATAATACTCAGGCATGGTTATCACACGTGTCCGCGAGGTGATCATTTCACATTGGGATGAGAGATTTGACTTCCATAAAGCAAATCTCTCATCACTTTTACCATATCTCATGAGCTCATCATTAGCCACCCTATGAGATTTGTCATTATTGCCTAGGGAAAATCTGATTTCCCTCTCTCCTTAAACCCTCACACTCCACACTTCACTCACTCACTTTTGCATTTTCAAAGAGAAGGTAACTCT
>NW_017715346.1:0-12338 GCF_001865875.1 Lupinus angustifolius
ATTTGTTTATGAGATGTATGTTGATACATTATTGTTTATGTTGATAAACGGTGGGTTATGATGTCGGTTATAGATAATATATGTGTGTGTTATTATTTGGGGTTATGATCCCCACTTATGTGTTAATTAATTATAGTCATGATATTTTGTTGATAAATGGTGAATTATGACATTGATGGAAATAAGTGTTGTTTACATTACATAGGTTGATTTTATAATTGTCTATGAGAACAATTGATGAGACTGGTTATTATTACTCATGTAAATTAGACAATTGTTTACGAGAACAACTGATGAGTTATAATGTAATATGTTATATATATATGAACTGTTTTTCATATATGAGTGTAATATTCTGAGTAAGTCCACGCCCTCAATGAATTTACGTTCATTAGATGTCTTACTCTCTCTATTTTTTTTCTGTTCTATTGCTTGCTTTTCGGACGTGTGCTCGTCAGGTAGACAGCTTTGCTCGGATTTGGAGCTAGCCGTCCGTGATGTTCCAGGAGGGGGCATGAGGAATTGAGGAGGAGGCAGTACCCTAGCTTTGGAGTTAGCCACTAGGAGTCGCTTATCATTTTGTGACTTTTGAAAACGATGACGACTTCAGTTTGTTCATGTCTTTGTTTAGTGTTTGTTGGCGATGATTAATATTTTCGCCCTTTCTTTTGGATTTCGTATATATTAGTGGCGATGTAGTTTCCGCCTTTGTTGATTTAGTTTGTATGAACTAAAGATGACTTAACCGTTTATATGCATTGTGTTATTCAGGAAATTGTGAATCAGGTTAAGTTATCATTCGATAACGATAAGTTGATTTTCCGCATTTGAGTTACTTAAAGTGATGTCCCGGAAAAGGAAGGTTTTAAAAAGGAAACAATTTTATACAATCTCCTTATTCAAAAAAAAAATTACCCATTTTTCCGCAATGTTTTTTAGGAGTATTTTTCGGGGCGTTACACATTTAAATAGTAGATCTTAAAACATTCTCAATTAATATCATTTAATCCTTTTTTAAAACTTAAATAGTAAGAATTTAATCTTATTATTAATAGAATGAGCTATGATATTACGTTTAATAAAGAAATCTATTTATATTCTACATCGCTTAAAAATGATAGACAATAAATTTATTTATAAATAATTATATTTAATGTTAATTATGTAAGTAGATCTAAAAATGTTCTCAATTAATATTATTTAATTATTTTTTTAAATTGAAATAATAAGAATTCAATCTTGTTAAAAAATTCTCAATTAAAATCATCTAATTATTTCTTAAATTTTAAAATGCTAAATAGAATATGCAGTAATTACACATTCAAATAGCAGATATTAAAACTTTATCAATTAATAGTATTTAACCATTTTTAAAACTTAAATAGTAGGGATTCATTGTTATTATTAATAGAATGAGCCATAATATTACAATTAATAAGGAAAATTGTTGATATTCTATCTCCTTAAAAAAGAGTAGACAATAAATTTATTTCGAATTAATCATTTTAATACTAATTATTTAAATACATCTTAAAATAATATCAATTAATATTATTTAATTATTTTAAAACTTAAATAGTAGGAATTCAATCTTATTAAAATATTCTCAATTAATATCATTTAATCATTTTCTAAAATTTTAAAACGCTAAGTAAAATATGTAGTAATTATGCGCTTAAATATTATATCTTAAAACATTCTCAATTAATAACATTTAGTAATTTTTTAAGACATAAATAGTATGAATTCATTGTTATTATTAATAGAAAAAGTTATGATATTACAATTAATAAAGAAATATATGATATTCTATCTCACTTAAAAATTAATAGACAATAAGTTTATTTCAAAATAATCATTTTTAATAATAATAATAATTTAAATAGATCTTAAAACTTTCTCAGTTAATATTAATTGATTATATTTAAAATCTTATTAAAATATTCTCAATTACTATTATTTAAACATTTTCAAAATTTTAAAATACTAAATAAAATACATAGTAATTGTGCATTTAAGTAGTACATCATAAAATAATATCAATTAATATGATTTAATCATTTTTTAAACTTAAATAGTAGGAATTCATTATTACTATTAATAAAATGAGCTATGATATTACAATTAATAAATAATTCTATTGATATTCTATCTCGGTTGAAAAATGATAGGCAATAAATTTATTTCAAAATAATCATTTTTAATACTTATTATTTAAATCGATCTTAAATTGTGTTCAATTAATCTTATTTAATTATTTTTAAAACTTAAATAGTAGGAGTTCAATCCTATTACTAATAAATGAGCTATGATGTTACAATTAATAAGAAAATCTGTTGATATTCTGTGTGACTAAAAAATAAAATTATTGAATAGAGCTGAAGATAATAATATTATATCCTTTATATGATAATATATTTTTATTGTTATTGTAACTATGTATATTAATAAATTTTTATTTTTATTTACAAATTTGTTCAAATCACAAAAAAGAGGGAATTGTCTAAATGAGTAACATCTTTGAGAATTGATTTTATTATGATAAAAGAGTTACACTTGCTTCAAGGAATAAAATTAGCAATCTACCCCTACTAATGTTATTTTTATTTTGCAATCATAATATTATTCTACATGTATTTATGACTTAAAAAATAATATATTTGATGTGATTGTGATATTGAATTGATTGCTTACTTTCATGCAATATTCATTATGGATATAAATTTGAGACAATGTTCATCATTGATATATTTTTTGATAGAATTGTGTTCAATTTCATTCAAAACAACATATTGAAAAAGTTCACCAAAATATAACATCATGGAGGTTGACACATTTCTTTAGACTCATGTACCTTCTTTTTTTCTCAACTAGAACTCTCTCAAAATGTTATCTTTTACTTTGTCTGAGGAATATAATTAATATTGATCATTGGATAGAGTAGTTTTATTGATAAAAATGTAATCATTTTATAAAATTGAAATTGCATTGGTAATACGGGTAAGACATGTGTTCTTAATAATGTGAATGTATGGGTAACATGTGTGTTTTAACTATGCGAATGCATAGGTAATATGTGTTTTCTTAGTAATGCGAATGTCTGGGTAACATATGTGTTTTAACCATTAAAATGTACGGGTCATATGTTTGTTCTTAACAATACGAATACATGAGTAACATGTGTACGAATGTATGAATAACATGTGTGTTATTTACCATATAAATTCACATGTAATATGTATGTTCTTAACCATGTGACAAAAAAATATCGCACGTGCAAATACATGGGTAACTCCCTAGTGACCAACTAAAAGAGACGGTGAATATTTCATAATATAATATAATTACATTTACTGCTTTTAATAACTATGTGTTTAAATTTGATTGAAGAGACTATGTGCAGATTTCCTTTTTCTATTTCATGTTTATGTTGAATAAGTTAGATATTAGAAAGTGACATATCTAAATTTATCAAAACAACATTGAAGAGGGAAACTTGGTGTTGAGAAAGAATGAAAAAATAACTTAGTCTATTTTTTATCTTCTATTTTTCTAGTTATTAGGTTAATGGTCTTTAGTTTTATTTGTTGGTCCAATTCTCTCTTTCTCTTTCTTTTTCTGTTTTCCGTTTTTCCATTTTTGTTTAGTTAGTTTAGCTACTAACTTCCTATAAATAGATAGTTAGTGTTTCTTCAAAAGGAGTGTAGAGTTTTTCCCTTGTAATCACTATTCTTCTTTCTACTTCAAATAATAAACGTTTCTTATTCATTGAATTTCTTCTTTTCTTCCTTATTGCTTCATCAAGAGACTTTACCGTCATGGAAAAACAATAGATTTAATATACCATGCTCCGCCGCGATAATTGTTTTTCATCTTCATCGATTCGAAGGGATACTCTAAGTTTCTTAGCAATTCTTCTACATTTCTTTTATTTTCGTGTTTGTTGACTATCTTCTCCTCTTTGCGTTTTTCTTTTTCTTTTCCCTTGCAAAAAAATGAATCAAATGGATAACCAAACTATAGAAACTATAAATCCTTCTCAAGATCCTACCTCCCTCTTCTCAATACACCCTAGTGAGAACCTAGAGTTGCTCTTGTCTCAGTTCTTTTAATGGAGACAATTATCATAATTGATCACAAGCAATGGCTAAATCCATAAAGACCAAGAACAAACTTCAGTTCATTGATGGCTCTCTCCCGAAGCCCCAAATTGATGATCCTACTTTTTTCTAATTGGGACAAATGCAACATATTGGTAGTGTCTTGGTTACTAGAGTCAATTGATGCCACAATATCTCAAAGAGTTCTTTGGATGGAGACAATTGTAGAAATATGGCAAGATCTAAAAGAGAGATACTACCAATGGGACATTTACAGAATTTCTGAGTTGCTTGGAGAGATACATACATATAGATAAGGAAATATGGGAGTTGGAGCTTATTATTCTCACATAAAAGGGTTATGGCAGGAACTAGACATTTTCAGATTCATTCCACCCTACTCTTGCAATTGCACCTTGGCACCCATTGCCAAGACTTATAGAGAGAACGATTATGTAATATGCTTTCTAAAGGAGTTAAGTGACCAGTATGAGAGTGTGAGATCCCAAATAATGTTGATAGACCAGTATGACCAGTAGGAGTTAAGTGACCTGTCCTATTTGAAGATGATTGATGTAGCTGACTTAAAGGCATAAATGTATGCTATAAGGAATCTTGTTAAGTGTATAACAAGACTCTTTGACAAACAATATAGAATTGGTTCACTCACTGGATATGATTATAATGTTTGGCATAATAGACTAGGACATCTTTCACGTGAAAAAATGACTATAATGCAGAAATATTATCCTACTGTTAAATGCAATAAAGTTGATTTGCCTTGCCATGTCTGCCATTTAGTAAGCAGAAAAGACTGCCTTATAGTAATAACATTTCTAAATCTGCTCATGTATTTGATTTATTGTGTATGGACATATGGGGTCCATTCTCTATGCCTAGCACATTAGGACATATGTATTTACTTACCATTGTGGATGATAAATCGAGATTTACTTGGCTTTACTTCATGAAAGCCAAATCAGAAGTTCCTGACTTAATCAAAAACTTTGCTTCACTTGTCAATACTCAGTTTGGATTAAAAATCAAAAGTATGTGATAATGGTAGGGAATTCCATATGAATGAATTTTATGCAAGGAAAGGCATTGAGCATTAAACTAGTTGTGTTGAGACACCCCAACATAATGGTATAGTTGAGAGTAAACATCAACTTATACTAGGTGTAGCTAGGTCTCTCATTTTTCAATTTGAATTACCTCACTGCCTTTGGAACTATGCCACTAGTCATGTTGTCTTCTTAATAAACATGCAACCTATAAAATACTTATCCAATAGGAGCCCTTATGTTGTTTTGTACAATAATTTTCCCAATATTCCAAACCTAAAAGTCTTTGGATGCTTATGTTATACATCTACCCTTACCTCACATAGGAAGAAGTTGGACCACAGATCAAGAAAGTGCATCTTTATGGGCCTAAAACAAGGAGTAAAAGGCTACATCCTAATGGATGTCAATACTCATGAAGTTTTCTTATCAAGAAACACCATATTTTATGAACATATTTTTCCTTACAAAGATGACGTCAAAACCAAAAACTGTCCTAAAGAAAATTCTTAGCCAAGACCTGTCATTGATAGAATCTATGCTTCTACTCCCAATGATGTTGTCAACACTCAAGACATAGATGGCCCTGCTTCTAACTCAGCCCAACAAATGCTTAAAAATTTTGGTGAAGATAATAGCTTTGATCCTATTAACACTACTCATGAACAGTCCTCTTCTGAGTGCCATGGTTATAGCACTATTAATCACAATGAGCCTAATTCACCTATACTTAGACAATATATTAGACCTAGACAAAGACCTCGCTACCTTTAGGACTATCACTACTCCATGCTTACATCCACAACATAGATAATTCTGGAAGGACTAATTGCTCCTTAGTTAGATATCCTTTAGACAACAACCTTTCTTATGATAGACTATCATATGATCACAAACATTATTCTATGAGCATCTCTTCCAACAATGAGCCTGCTAATTATAATGATGCTATAAGATTTGAATGTTGGAGAGAGGTTATCAAGAAAGAGCTTAATGCTCTTGAGGATAACAAGACTTGGATTATAACTAGATTACCCAACAACAAAAGAGTCATAAGATGCAAATTGGTATTTAAAATCAAGTATATATCTAATGGTTCTATAGAGAGGCATAAAGCCAGACTTGTGGCTAAAGGCTTCACACAAACTGAAAGAGTGGATTTCTTAGAGACTTTTAGCCTTGTTGTGAAGATGACCACCATAAGGGTTATCCTTTCCCTAGCCTTTGCCTATAAGTGGCACATCCATCAATTAGACATAAATATTGCATTCCTACATGGGGACCTAAAGGAGCAGGTTTACATTAAAGTTCCCCCTAGTGTCCATATTGAAAATCCAAGACATGTTTGTAAGTTAGAAAAGTTCATTTATGGCTTGAAACAAGCTAGTAGATAGTGGCATGATCTTGGAGTGAGTCAATCTGATCCCATAGTGATGTATTGTAACAAGCTAGTCCATTTATGGTTATACTAAGTCTAATGTTGGTTACTCTATCTTCATTAAATCCTGTAACTCTAGTTTTACTACAATACTTATCTATGTTGATGATCTTATTTTGACTGGAAATGACATGAATGAAATAGATAACATGAAAAATTTACTAGACTCTAAATTTAGCATAAAGGACCTTGGCAGATTAAAAATAATTCTAGGAGTGGAGATAGCTAGATCTGCACAAGGTATCCTTCTTTATCAAAGGACTTATACAATTGATCTATTGCGACAAACAGGGATGCTGGCAGCCAAACCTTGTTCTACTCCTATGGAGTATTCTACCAAAATAATTAATTCCAAATTTGGTGATCTCTTACCTGATCCTAGTATATATAGAAGATTGATTGCAAAACTTATTTATTTAACTCACACTATACCTTATTTGAGTTTTGCAGTTGGTCATTTAAGTCAATTTCTAGCTGCACCTACAGATAAACATCTAGAGGATGCCATGAGGATCTTAAGATACATAGAGAGCACCATTGGCATTGGAGTTTTCTTTCCATCTAGTTGTAACTTCAAGGTAAAGGGTTACACAGATTCTGACTAGGGTGTCTGCATAGACACTAGAAGATCAGTGCCCGGATGTTGCTTTTATCTGGGAAACTCCCTCATATGTTGGAAGAACAAAAAGCAAAAGACAATTTCGAGGTCTTAAGTTGAAGCTGAATACAGGGCCATGGCCCTTGCTTCATGTGAAGCACAATGGCTTATACACCTTCTTCATAATCTTGGAGTGAGCCATTATGATCCCATAGTATTGTATTGTGACAACCAATCAACCTTATACATAGTTACTAACTCAATCTCCCATGAGAGAACAAAACACACAGACATAGATTTTCATTTTGTTCGTGAAAGGATCCAATCAAGGACAATCCACTTGTTGCCAAATTCCACCAATTCTCATATTGCAGACATATTCACAAAGGCCTTATCTCCTTATCTTTTCAGAAAATTTCATTGCAAGCTTGGCATGCTTGACATCCACATGCCAGCTTGTGGGGGACTATTAGAAAGTGACATATCTAAATCTAATCAAAACAACATTGCAGAGGGAAACTTGATGTTGAGAAAGAATGAAGAAATAACTTAGTCTATTTTTCATCTTATGTTTTTCTGGTTATTAGGTTAATGGACTTTAGTTGACTTTGTGGGCCCATTTCTCTATTTCTATTTCTGTTTTCCATTTTTCCATTTCCATTTAGTTAGTGGAGTTAGTTTAGCAAGTAACTTGCTATAAATAGATAGTTAGTGTTTCTTCAAAAGGAGTATAGAGTTTTCCCCTTCTAATCACTATTCTTCTTTCTACTTCAAATAATAAACGTTTCTCATTCATTGATCTTCTTCTCTACTTCCTTATTGCTTCATCAAGAGACTTTACAACCATGGAAAGCCATAGATTTAATATTAGGTGAGATTAAGATTGAAAAAATACGAGGAAAAAGATATGTGCGCTCACGGTCTATGAGATTACAACACTGTTACTACATTATAAACATTCAATTCATATTTAATCGTAATTTACTCTTCAAAAAAAGTAATCTAAATGAATGGTGGATAATGTAGTGATTGTGTATAAATCTTTATACTAACAGTACATAGATATTATACTAAATAAAATATATTAATATGTTACCCTTGTTATTAATATATTTTGCACTCTTAGTTATATAAAATTATATCCATATCATTTTTATCATATCTGAATACATTTTGGACTATGAATCATTTTTATTGAAAGTGCAAAGTGTCAAGATAGCACTTAGCTTGCCTTTGTTTTGATAAAGACAAAGGAATTAGTGAAAGCTTAAAGACAACTCGAAAATCAACATGCTAAAGATTCAAGAGCTTCATGTCTAAACTAGAGTCTTAGATATGTGTCTTAGTTATTGAGTCTAGGTTAGGTAAACTTAGATACAAATCTCACAAGTTCTAAAAACTACCATATCATTTACATGAGACATGCCATCTAGCTTATTATATGTTCATGCATTAATCATACATGTTATTTGTGCATGGCATAACATAATGGTAAAACATGTATAGTTGATAAGCATAACATATAGGCAGTTTACCATTTAATATCTTAACTGAAAATATGTCAATTAATCGATTAAGTAAGGCTTTAATCAATTAACGTGAAAACAATTTTAATCAGTTTCAACAGATAACTAAAAAACAGAATTTAGTTATTCTAAACAGCCCATTAGTCGATTAACGGGGCACTTAATCGATTAACTAGACATAAAACAACTTTTCTATATTAACTGTGTTCTTACACCATGCTTCACACATTCACTCATTCATTTTTAGAATTGCTAAGTTGCATATTTTCCTTCTCATTGTATGTCATATAGGCAGAGAGAATTGCATGTGAGAACAGTGAGAGATAGTATCATGCTTAGGGATTAAAATGTCATCCATTGCATGTGATTAAATGTGTTCATCATTCTATCTTTCTTGCATGATTCTTTCAATTCTTTTAGAGATTTCATAGGGTAGAAATTACATGTTCTTAATGATTCTGATCTTATACATATTCATAATAATTTGTGAGATATAGGGTTTATAGCTTGTTCTTAATTGTAATATTTGAGCTATTTTGTGCTTCACATTACTCTGTTTTAGTTGTGATTTTTGTAACAAGGAAAGCCGTCTCTTGGTGTCGTACCACCAATGAGATACAGAGAGTCTTCACTAAGACTTGGAGTTCTTGAGTTTAGAACATACTCTTGGCTGGGGCTGAATCGTAGGAAATGTTTTCCTAGGCGATTCGTAAGGTCAAACCAAGGTAGAGGTTTTGGGAATTCAAGAAGGTAGCATTCAAGGTCTTATAATTGGAAGTGTGTATGTAAGATACATTGGCTTCAATTTTAGTGAAGAAAATCTCCCAGATCGGAAGAGAGGACTGAATGTAGTTTTGTAGTGGACCGCAAAACGAACCAGTATAAAATCCTTGTTGCAGGCTGTTTCTTACCTTACCTCTTTACTGTTTTAACTTGTTTTTAATTGCCTATTGTAGCTGATAATTTGAATATAGTATCTCTGCCATATAAAGATCATTTATGTTCAATATATATGCTATATCATTTCTGTATAATTTGTAAGTGGTTGTGTAATTGAGCTATTCAACAACTGTCTATTAAGTGTGATTTAATCGATTAAGGCAGTTCTTTAATCGATTAATTGGGTGATTTTACAGAATAGGGCTTTGGTGCGAATAGTGGTAAGTGGGAACTGCGACACCTATTCAACCCCCTCTAGGTATATTCTGTCACTGATACCTAACAAGTGGTACCAGAGCTAGTACGTCGTGCAAGCTCAACCGTATACGCGTGATCCTAAAGGGAAAATAAATGGGTTCCACCAACCCCTTTACGGTGATGGCGCATCCATTAACCGCTCTCTCGTATTCAGTGGCGAAGGATATGCCTACTGGAAATTTCGCATGAAAATCTTTATAGAGGCCATCGTCTCGGATATTTGGGAATCTGTAGTCAACGAGCCCTTCGTTCCACAACATTTAGTGGACGATGAACCGAAAGATAAACCGAAAAGTCTACGAACCGATGATGATCGCAAAAAGGTTCAATACAACCTGCTTGCTAAAAATATCATCACATCGGCCATATCCTATGACGAGTTCTTTCGCGTTTAGCAGTGCAAAAATTCCAAAGAATTGTGGGACACTTTACAAGTGACTCACGAAGGCACTAGCGAAGTCAAGCATGCCATGTTGAATGCCCTGACACATGAATATGAGTTGTTTCGTATGTTACCGAGTGAATCTAACGGTGACATGCAAAAATGATTCACTCATATACTTAACCATTTAGTTGCTTTAGATAAAAAATTTACCAAAGGAGAGCTTACTAACAAAGTTTTATGATGTCTTGATAAGAGATGGCAGCCAAAAGTAACAGCTATCATGGAATTGAAGGATCTTGACTCCATGCCTTTGGCGACATTGTTTGGAAAGCTTCAAGAGCACGAAATGGAGCTTGGACGCCTGACTATGCATGAAGAATCAGATCGCAAAAAGAAAAGTATATCAATCAAGGCAACAACTTCTCAATCTACAGAAGAGAGAGAAGAAGAGGAATCTGATTTAGATGTGGATGATGAAACTGTGAGCCTTCTCGTACGCAAATTCGGTAAATTCATAAAGAAATGAGGCTTCAAACGTTTCCATAAGAAAGAAGCGCGAGAGTCGACCAAGAAAGGCATGAGTAAAAAGCGCTTCACTTGCCATGAATATGGTAAGCTAGGACATATGAGGTTTCAATGTCCTACTTACCTCAAGAAGGTTAATTCAGATAAGAGCACTCCTCAGGACTTCAAGTCAAAGAAAGCCTATATAATATAGGATGTACTAGAGGAGGACACGACATCGAGCACCTCCGATGGAGAGGAGACAGTCAAGCTTTGCTTAATGACCAGAACAGATGATGCTTGTTGCTCATATTCGAAAGAGGTAAACAACGAGGTATATTATGACAACTCATCTACTTCATCTGATGATTCTCCTCCTTATGAGGATTTATATAATGTGAATGTCGAATTTCATGATGAACTAAAGATATTAGCTAGGATTAGTTCTGAAAGAAAAAGAGTAATCCTTCTAAATGAACAAAAAATAGTTTCACTACAAAAAGAATTAGATGAACTAAAATTGGAAAATGAAACATTAGATCTGATCTATTCTTGTAATGCATGCAATTGCTCTAATGAAAATTTATGTCAATCAACTATCTTTCATTCTTGCGAAGATTTGAAAAATGAAAATTTGAGACTCAATGAAAAACTCACAAAACTCACAGAGAGTCAAAACATGTTAGACACTATGCTTAGCCAAACCAGAAATGTTGCTGACCATACTGAGCTAGGATATATTCCCCCTACGCGTAGGAGAAGACCATATATGAGACCTATTAATCGTCCTAATAAGAAAAAAATTAATAAAAAGGTTTCTACATGCTTTTATTGTGGCACACATGGCCACACTTCCTACTCTTGTTATATTAGAAAATATGGTATACCTAGTGGCATGTATGTATGGATGAAAAATGGAGATGAATCCCTAATTACTAACAGAAAAGGACCCAACATAAGTGATCTTTGTTTTGCAGGTATGTCTACGAGCACATCAACAACATTGGTATCTTGATAGTGGATGCTCGAGACATATGATGGGAGATAGATCAAAATTCATAGATCTATCCTTGAAAGAAAAAGGGTTTGTCACGTATGGAGACAACAACAAAGGGAAGATACTTAGCACCGGAATGATTGGCAACTCAAATCAGGCAGTGATAAAAAAAGTGATGCATGTTGAAGGCATGTAACATAATCTCTTGAGTATCAGCCAACTATACGATAAAGGTAACCATGTATCTTTTGATTTTGAGTGTTGTATTATTCGTGATAATATATCTAATAAAGTTAAGATTGTCGGATATCGTATAAATAATATCTATATGGTTAACCTGGAGGATGTCACTACTCTATTTTCAAAATGTTTTATATCTAAAGAGGGTGACATCTGGCTTTGGCATAGGTGTGTCGCTCATATTCATGTAAAGCATCTAGATAAATTGTCTAAAAATAATCTGGTTAATGGGCTACCAAAACTTGATTTTAAAACTCAGGAAACTTGTGATACTTGTCAAAAATGTAAA
>NW_017715347.1:0-4695 GCF_001865875.1 Lupinus angustifolius
ACTTTTAAAAGGCTGAAAACCTAATATTGCTCATTTTCATGCTTTTGGTTGTAAATGCTTTATATTAAATAATGGAAAAAGAGCTTTAAGTAAATTTGATTCAAAAGTTGATGAGAGTATATTTTTGGGATATTCATTGCATAGTAAAGCTTATCGAGTCTTTAATAAATATTCAATGCAAGTAGAAGAGTTTGTGCATGTCAATTTTGACGAATCTTCTCCAAAAGAGAAGAGGAAGGTATTTTCTGATGATGTTGCAGGTGATTTGGAAGAAGCATACTCTAAGGACATGGACCAAGACAAAGAAGCATAAGCAGAGCAAATTGTCCAAGATGAGCATCAGGACCTGCCAAACGCGTGGAAGACCAAAAAGGATCATCCATTCGACAAAGTGATAGGTGATACAACTATGGGGGTGGTAACCCATAGCTCTTTATGAAACTTTTGTAACTTTGTTGCTTTTGTATCTCAAATCGAGCCTAAGACCATCGATGAGGCCATTGAGGATGTGTACTGAGGTATAGCTATGCAAGAAGAGCTAAACCAGTTTAAGCGTAATAATGTATGGGACTTGGTCCCTAAACCTAAAGAACATCTAGTAATTGGTATTAGATGGGTCTTTCGTAGAAAATAGATGAATCTAGCTTGATTATAAGAAATAAAGCACGCTTAGTGGCCAAAGGCTACCACCAGGAGGAGGGCATCGATTATGATGAGATCTATGCTCTTGTAACCAGATTAGAGGCCATTAGGATAGTTTTATCCTTTGCCTCGATTATGAACTTCAAGCTCTTGCAAATGGATGTCAAGAGTGCCTTCTTGAATGTCTACATTCAAGAGGAGGTATATGTAGATTAACCTCTTGGATTTGAAAATTTTAAATATTTGAACCATGTATATAAGCTCAAAAATGCCCTTTATGGCCTGAAACAAGCTCCCAGAGCTTGATATGATAGATTGAGCTCTTTCCTCTTGGAAAAAGGGTTCGTGAGCGGTATGGTTGATACTAGCCTCTTTATTCGTAGATTAGATAATTATGTGCTACTAGTTCAAATATATGTTGATGATATAATCTTCTGATCTACTAATGATATTCTTTGTAAAGAATTTTCTGAGATGATGTAGGGTGAATTCGAGATGTCGATGAAGGATGAGCTGACCTTCTTTCTTAGACTACAAATCAAACAAATGGAAAGTGGCATCTTCATTTATCAATCGAAATATTGCAAGGAGTTACTGAAGAAGTTAGACATGGAAAAGTGTAAAGAGGCTTCAACACCTAAGGCGCCCGCTTGCTATCTAGACAAATATGAAAAGGAAAAAGCAATCGAGGTAACCAAGTATCATGGGATTATCGGCTCATTATTGTATTTAACTGTGAGTCGCCCCGATATTATGTTTAGTGTTTGTATGTGTGCAAGATTCTAAGCTTTGCCTAAAGATTCAAATTATACTGATGTAAAACGCATCATGAGATATTTAAAAGGAACAACTAATATGAGATTATGGTATCTTGGGGATGCCTCATTATCCTTGGTAGGGTATACCGATTCCGATTTTGCCGGATGTAAGTTGGATCATAAGAGCACTAGTGGGACTTGTCACTTATTAGGCAGTTCTTTAGTTGCATGGCACAGCAAAAAGCAAGTGTGTGTTGCTTTGTCCATCGCTGAAGCGGAATACATTGCCGCTGGTGTCTGTTGCACTCAAATCTTTTGGATAAAGCGGCAACTTAATGACTTTGGACTTAATCTAGAAAAGATTCCTATAAAATGTGATAATACAAGTGTCATAAATCTATCTAAAAATCCTGTTTTTCATTCTAGAACCAAGCATATTGAAATTAGACATCACTTCTTGCGTGACCATGTACAAAAAGGCGATTGTGTGGTTGAATTTGTTGAAACTACTAAACAATTGGCTGATATTTTCACCAAGCCTCTTTCACGAGATATTTTCTATGTTCTTCGAAGAGAACTTGGAATCCTTGATGAAAATTATCTTGATTAAAATCGTCTAAAAATGTTATTATATGTCTCGTATGATTAATGTCTTATATGCTTCAAAATGTATATTTGTTGTGAATGCATTATATTCCTATTATGACACATGATCTTGTATGATAAGCTGAAAATGTATATGTGTTTGAGTAAAAATTGCTTGAAATATGTTAGAAATCTATGCATGCTTTTAAAACCCAAAAACCTCTTGATTTTACAAATCTAAGGCCAATTAATCGATTAACTATATTTCTTAATCGATTAAAATGAGTTCCACTAGCAAACATTTTCACTAAACTTAATCAATTAAGATTCATTTTAATCGATTACATGGGCTCATTTTTCTAAAAATCTGAAATTTTAATAGTGATTAATCAATTAAATGCAGCTCTTAATCGATTAATGGCAATAGATAAATTAGAATCAGTAGCGTTTTTGCCATTTTTTTCAAACTCTCTCTTCCCCTTTTTCTCTCTACATCTCAAATGCAACAAAAAAATTCGAAATCTTAGCTTAAAAGAAGAACTAAACCTCACCTTTACCTGTTTTGCACCTCAATTCGTCCAATCCTTTTCTCAAATTATCCAAGAAACCCATTCCCAATTTCAAACCCTAAGCATTAGGTTCCCTCCCTTATCCTTCTTCTCCTCTCATTACTCATGGTTTTCTATCAACAATGGAAAGAGGACGTTCGAAGAGGTTCAAGACAACTGCTAAATGCACTCGTAGGTCTCCTATTGCTTCATCTTCAAATCCGAACGTGGGGCACGACCATGGAGATTCCTACTACTCACTCATACTTCATGAGACTCGGTTGTCCAAGTTTTAGGGAAGGAAACCCACCTACATAAGGTATGTTGATCTAAACTGGATGGTGGAATAGAATTTTGAGTTTCCGCAAGGTATGCAAGCTCAGGGAGCTATAATGTTTTTGGAATTAACGAGTAATTTGTACCCCGCTTTGATTAGGGAATTTTACGCCAACTTTCGTTATAAGGATGGCAGATATTGATCTATGGTTTCGGGAAATCTATTTGAGATGGATAGTGATATTTTTATGAATGTGGATGGCTTATCCACTACTGGTGTTAGCCTAGGTGATTGTGAATGGCTTAAGGATTTTGATGTTGTTGAGGGTTACAAATCATGTCTGAGAGGTCCCCATCTGTATGTCCAGGGATAACTAACTAAATCTGGTTCATTATCGGTAGAGAATAGATTGCTTCACTATCTGATTGCATATATTTTAGTTCAGAGAAACACTAATCATACACAACTAACTATTAATGATCTGAAATTTATGTATGCTATTAAGGAGAATATAATGGTTAATTGGTCTGAGGAAATCCTGAAGGTCATGTATAATGTCTCTACATCACAATCCAAGTTGCTTCCTTACAGTATCTCCATATCGAGAATTATTGACTATCTGCATATTGACGTATCTGACACCATTGTCACAGAGACTTCTGATAAAGATCACCTTGTTGGTGAAAAACTCATCCATAAGATGGGTATCTACAAGTATGGAAGTACTTGGAAATACTAGGAGGATTACACTACCGTGGATTTGGATCTATCTGATAATGAGGATCAGGCTGGTACAGATCAGCCTAATGCAAAAACTCAGGGGGAGCCATATGGAACTGTACCGCAGGAACCATCCTTTGGATTAGCTTAGTTGGATGCCATGGAGCAAAGGCTGAATAACAGAATGGATATACATTTTCAGTCTTTAAAGGACTCCTACCATACTGATTTGGAACAATTTGAGGAGTGTCAGGTTGCCTACATCGATAACCACTATCAGCTATGAGGAGCTTTGTTCAGAACACTGCTGAGGCACAAAATGAGAGGTTTTGTGCATGAAAAGCTGAGATTCCTCATTCGGGGTGATAGTAGTCTGACCGTACCTGATGACAAAGATCCTCCTCCGCATCCCTAGATTAGAAGTTCTTAGACCTTAGATTGCCTTAGGTTTAGTTCTTCTATATGGCTAACTTTCAAGATTTATGCTGCTTTGTAATTTGAAGACATATTTTCTCTACGCTTTTTAGGTTGTAACTCTAACTATCTACTTTTGATGCACTATTATGACTTGATATGCATGCCATTTGAACTTAAATTATTACTATTTTGGTTTTAATTTACTTACATAACATTCCTATCTATGTCAAATATAATATGATTACATGTTTAATGGTCCTTGATCATGTTTGATTATATGTATATCTTATGTTTGATTGAGCCTGTTGTTTGAATGTTATAATATAAATGCTTGATCATTCCATGCTTTGATTAGTTCATATATAACATTTCATGCCATTAAACCTGTCATATTGCTGTATTCTGTTGTTTTAATCGATTATTCATTTGTCTTAATCGATTAAATGCTAATCAATGTACGCATGTGTTCAATTTTTTCATCAACTAGTTGATTAATTACATTCCCAATATTAATTGATTAATTATAGTTTGAGTTCACTTCATATCTCTTCTTACTTTTGACCAAAATTTCATTTAGTTTATCCTTTTGATAATGTTAAAAGGGAGAGAAAGGTTGTTTTGTTTTTTGATGTGTGCAAGTTGTAAAATAAAATTCAGCTTCCGTTGTCTAGCTATGTGCTTTAACTTTGAAATTAACAACCATACATCTATGACCATCTTCAAGCTATGCATCAAAACAAAATTTGGT
>NW_017715348.1:0-59845 GCF_001865875.1 Lupinus angustifolius
GGTAAACCTAGATGCAAATCTCACAAATTCTAAAAACTATCATATCATTTACATGAGACATGCCATCTAGATTATTATATGTTCATGCATTAATCATGCATGTTATTTGTGCATCTTAGGCATAACATAATGGTAAAACATGTATAGTTGATAAGCATAACATATAGGTAGTTTATTAGTTAATCGATTAAGTAAGGCTTTAATCGATTAACTTGAAAACAGTTTTAATCAGTTCCAACAGATAACTGAAAAACAGAATTCAGTTATTCTAAACAGTTCGTTAATCGATTAATAGGGCACTTAATCCATTAACTGGGCATAAAACAGATTTTCTATATAAACTGTGTTTTTACACCATGCTTCACACATTCATTCATTCATTTTTAGAATTGCTAAGTTGCATATTTTCGTGCTCATTGTATGTCATATAGGCAGAGAGAATTGCATGTGAGAATAGTGAGAGATAGTATCATGCTTAGGGATTAAAAGATCATTCATTGCATGTGATTAAATGTGTTCATCATTCTATCTTTCTTGCATGATTCTTTCAATTCTTTTAGAGATTTCTTAGGGTAGAAATTACATGTTCTTCATGATTCTGATCTTATACATGTTCATAATAATTTGTATAGGATTTATAGCTTGTTCTTAATTGTAATATTTGAGTTATTTTGTGCTTCACATTACTGTGTTGTTGTAACAAGGAAAGTCGTCTCTTGGTGTCGTACCACCAACGCGATACAGAGAGTCTTCACCAAGACTTTGAGGTCTTGAATTTAGAACATACTCTTGGTTGGGGCTGGATCGAAAGGTTTTCCTAGGCGATTGGTAAGGTCAAACCAATGTAGAGGTTCTGGAAATTCAAGAAGATAGCGTTCAAGGTCTTGAAATTGAAAGTGTGTATGTAAGATACATTGACTTCAATTTTAGTGAAGAAAATATCCCAGATCGGAAGGAATGACCGGATGTAGTTTTGCAGTGGACCGCAACGAACCAGTATAAAAACCTTGTTGCAGGCTATTTCTTACCCTTATCTATTTACTGTTTTAAGTTGTTTTTAATTGTCTATTGTAGCTAATAATTTGAATATAATATCTCTATCATATAAAGATCATTTCTATTCAAATATATCTGATATATTATTTATGTATAATTTGTAAGTGATTGTGTAATTGAGTCATTCAGCAACTGTCTATTAAGTGCAATTTAATCGATTAAGGCAGTTCTTTAACTTATTAACTGGGTGATTTTCTAGAATAGAGCTTTGGTGTGAATAGCGGTAAGTGAGAACTGTGACACCTATTCAACCCCTCTAGGTGTATTCTGTCACTGATACCTAACAGCTTAATGTTGGTGATAAGATGTTTAATGTCTTAATCTCACTTTCTTTACTACTATAGTAATTATACATTTTTTACTTGGCTGTGAACGAGTATGAAATAAAGTTAAGTTGATGTGTTTGTTATTGTGATCGGGGTTCAAACATTCATCTTATTACCACAACCTTATCATCAATGTCTTCAACAATTTAGATGAAACTATTCTTCTTTCATGATATTTTATCTTTCTTTTACTTTTCATACATTTCTTTAATTAAGTCCTTCAATGTCTCAAACAACAAAAAGTATTCTCAATCACAAATTATTATATATATCATTTATATGTAATGATTTTACAATAAATAGTGTCAGTCAACACTCCAATACACACAAACAACACAATGATACATTACACAGTAAAGCTTTTCTTATATAATAAAAACTCATGGCTTTCTCTTCCATCTAAGTTACAACACTCCTCAATACTATTTTTGCTTTGTACAAATTCTATGTCTAACAAGAGACAAAAACATGTAACATCATGCATCTAAAATCTTTGTAACAATGAGGAGACCTAAACTTGTAACATCTTTGATGTTAAAATGTTTGAGTTTCATAAACCCAAAATTTTGCATCCACCATCAACTTCCGTGCTTGAATTTATAGACACCATTTTATACTATTCCATTTGATCTTTCACTTCCATCTCCAACAATTTTCTTCCAGAACCAGTGCTTCTCAAATAGAAGATAAATCTCCTCAATTGGAACTTGTTTGGTTTCAGGCAAAAAGAAGAAAACAAAGCAACTCATGATGAAAATCAAGCCTCCAAAGAGCAAGAATATGCCATATTTAAGGTGACAAAGTGACATGAGAAACAATTGTGCCACAAGAGCAGTGAAAATCATGTTAACACACACCACAACACTTTGTGCAGCTGACCTTATCTCCAATGGGAAGAGTTCACTGGGAACTAACCATCCCAAGGGACCCCAAGATCTTCCATATGCCAACACAAATAAGAAAATAACAATGACCAAGAAGATACTAACTCCATATGATAGTTGTTTGCCACCTCCAAAAGCAAGAGCCAAAACAATAGCTGTAGCAATCTGTGAAGGTCAAAACAGGCCATATTAGACAAAGAAAGATCAAAACAATTGTGTATCAAATGATAGTTTCTACTAAGCTAGGTGCACTAGTCAATCATATCATTAACTAAGGTAGATTAGGACAATTAATTATTAATTAATTATATTGATTATCTCCCCATTAAAAAGAATTAATTGGCTTGCATTCTTAGTGTAAAGAAATTGTTCCATTCTAGTTCCACGACACGTCATGTCCGGGCAAATCTGAATAGGTCCCGATCAAACGTCGAACAAATAAGATGTCACTTATATAGTTGTTAATCATGCCTAGATAGTCAGCCTAGCCAAAAAAATAACCACACTGATGGGATAGAGCCTACTCAACAATTTACAAGTCCACAGACCTCTAGTATAAGACTGTGACGCCACCTGAGCAGCGCAGACCTTTGTCGCAAAGTTGAACATGTTGTTTGCACTTTATACTACTCTTTATTATGCGATGAGAACATGCCTAATATACGGCTATGGCAAGTGGGATAGGCTATAAGACAATCCACCCTGGATAAAGCATTGTATACCAGTCAGGATACAGGTATGCCAAAGCCATACGACACAGATAAAGCAGTTCATGCTTGTATGGGGCAGGCCCAACAAGGTAGACGAGACCCCTCATAAGGAAGGTAACACTTAATATTCTTGCATTTTATTATCTATACGCACATCTTCATATACTAACTTGAACGTCAGGATATCTTTTCAGCTCCCCACCCAAATGCTTCCAGACTATACTCAGGCAACACCTTGCCCGAATTCAAGAGTTCAGTCAGGCATCCTCCATACCAAAGAACAGAAGTTTTACACAAACATTCAATACAAATCAGCACTTGTTATTTCTCTCTTCTAATTATAATAAAATCATGCATGTCAGAATATCGATGTGATTGTCTATGTAAAACTTTGTTTACATCAATGCATGGTACTTTAATTTAATTAGTCACATGTTTGGTCTAGCACACTCAACTTATATGTTGACTCCAAGTCTTTATAAGAATTTCCACCACTTAATATCTGTATGGTAAAATTTAAGGAAAAAGTAGGTTACCATGCAGAAAATCATTTCAGCTCCAGCTTCCAAAAAGAAAGCTCTCCTGCCAAACTTGTCAACAAAACCCATTGAGATCAATGTAGCAAGAACAAGTGCTACATTAGTAATAACAGATGAATATAAAGCTGCATCATTTCCAAATCCCACAGTCTGAAAAATAACAGGAGCATAGAAAAGGATAGAGTTATTCCCAGTTAACTGTTGAAATGCAGGAATAGCAATTGCGCCAATAATGAACTGAGGTCTATTCTTTCTCTTGAGAAGGTTCTGGAATGGGTTCTTTATAGCTTGTGCTTCTATACTAGCCTCAACAAGGTCTTCATATTCTGCATCAACATTACGGGTGCCCCTAATTTTCTCCAAAACAGTTCTTGCCTCTTCCATTCTACCCATTTCAACAAGACTATTTGGTGTCTCAGGACAGAAAAGACCACCAAGAAACATAACAATTGCTGGAACTACAGCTAGACCAAGTGATAATCTCCAACCCCATGGATGAATTTTCTCAGTGCCATAATTGATTAAACTAGCAATCAAGATTCCTAAGCAAGTTGTCAATTGAAATAATTGGTTTACTGCTCCTCGGACTTTTGCTGGAGCCATTTCTGATAGATACAAGGGAACGGCCTAAACAAGAAAAATCACAATAAGTGAGAACGTTTTCAATTTTAAGAGTAATTATAAGTTAGGAACTTTTACCATAGATATTCAAATCATTATTCAATATGTAGAGAGATTTAACTATTATTAGACCTAAAACTTTTTCAAATCTCTATAGTAAGAATTTGAATATTATTAGACATGTAGAGTATGGTATAGTCATTTGAATTATTATTCCACGTGTGAGGCGTTGATATTAAAGACCACAAACCAATAAGGTGTTCATCAAGTAGTTTAAGGCTCTACTAGATCCCAAAAAGATTAAAAAGTCAAGAATTTGATTCGTGAGAGTGACACTTGTTAGGGGCAACTATGCACCCGAAAGGGAATAGTTTCTTACTATCGTATCCAAAAAATACCATAAAATTGATGCTTTACTGCAGGTTAAATGGTAATTTGAGCTAATTTAATGTTGTTAGGTAGGGATGTTAAAATAAGATGGAACTAAAAAAAACAACATAGTATGATGTTAATTAAAAAAACATCATAGTTTCATGAAAAGGAGTGGAACTAAAAACAATAAAACTGAAGTATGATGTTAATTCCAGCTATGACTCTATAACAAATGCTTCCCTATGTGTCTAAGACACGATATAAAATATGGAAACTAATTTAAAATAGATATGTGAGTATTGAACTTACTTGGTTACCAAATCCAATGCCAAAACCAAGAAGAATACGGCCAATGATCAACATAGAAATGTTGACTGCAGAAGCATTAAGAACAGCTCCCATAAAGAAGCTTATAGAACCAACAATGATACTGGCTCTTCTTCCTTTATTTTTAGTAAGACTAGAAGCACCAAATGTTGAAATCAATGCAGCAAAGTAGAGAGATGAAGTGAAGAGTGTTAATATTTGATCATCATATTTACAATAATCTGTCTCTGTTAAATGTGCATGCTTCCTTTCATACACATCTGGGAAGAATTCTTTGAGGAAATCATCCATAGATGTAACTCCACCTAAAACAATGATTTATTTTCTTATCACATTTTTGTAATGCATGAATCATGTGTTATTAAATCTGGTAGATTTAGAATTGTTCCAATGATAGTGCTAACTCATTTTTGTCACCTATTCTAACAAGAAACTCAGATAAGTAAGGACAAGATCTTATTTATTAACTTCAATAATGTGTGAGATTATATCACTTCATAATGTTTTATTTTGAGTCCAATGGTTATGAAAGTGCATCTTTCATCATTCAAAATGGTTACAAATAGCGAGATAATAACAATTAATCATGTCAATATTCTGTAAAAAATGAGAGGAATTTTCTTTGAAGTTGATAAACATGCATACTTTGATGCTTTGTTTATTATAATCAAAATATTCTTATGACAATATGAGATGTTATTAATTAACAATTCAAATGATCAATATACCATAAAGTATGATCTCACCTGAAACACCAAGATCATATCCAAAGAGAGATCCACCAAGAGCACCAACTATGCAAGAAAATATGAAATAATTAGTAATCTTGTACTCATAAAGATGAGCCCTCTTTGAAGTTCCAGCATCTGCTAATACTCCTCCTGCCATATTTTATTACTATTATTATTTCAGTCTCACTTTTTGTTGCTGACTCAACCTAAAGCTCTCTTTTCGTTGATATCAACAAAGAAGAGACAAAATAATTATTACAATGTCTTCTACCTATTTGTATTTGTGCCATATTGCCCACAAATTATCAAATAAAAAACGTAGAATAAATATAAAAAAACAAAAAAAAAATTAGTTAATGAAGTTTGGTCAATTGTATTTATGTCCCTAAAAGTGTGTTAGGAGACTAATAAAGATGACAAACTTTAACACACTCGTTAGATATGTTTATAATTGGCGTAACACATATAATAATAAGGAATTCTAGTCTAATATATAACATTGATACTCTTCACCATTTTAATATTAATACTAGATGATGTAGAACTTCATATAATAATATATTTAAAATTCTCCTTCTAAAATTCAATTTAACAATGAGAAGTCATATAATGATATATAATCCACTTTTAACCATAAACATGAAAAAACGTAATGGATAAAAAAAGAACATAATTAGCCAGTGATTTAGTGTTTTACCATAAAAAGCGTTAGTTTTGAGTCATAGCCCTGTTTGATAGGATCAAGTGAAGAAAGGAAGTGGTAGATAACCATTAGCTTGTACTTCGGCTTCAATGATAACAAATAAGCATTTGCAAATTTCTTGGGTAAGATAAAGACAGTTTGCCTTTGAGGATTAGTTAGCACAAAATACCAGGAGAAAAAAAAACAACATAATTGACATGGCAAAAAATATTTTCATATGCAAACAAATGTTGATCTACTTGATAAGAATTAGCTCATAACCAACATGATTATCAGTTCAAATCTTGATGTCCATGTTAGGTATTTATAAAACCATGAAACTTGCCCAGCCCTCAGTATCTAACTTATCTAAACTTTAGTTAAAAATAAATTATAGGATATTCTATTGATTTTTCTAAATTATGCATAGATGGATGGGATAAGTCTAAGTCCTTCTAGGCAAGAAAGAGGCCAAGTCATAGGGCTATCCACTTTCGTGGGTCCCCTCAAGGGGTAACATGTCTTGGTTGTGTTATAAGACACGACCATGTCCGTAGAAACTCCTTTTTAAGCTTCTTCACATAATTTATTCCTTGTTTTGCTCCTATGAGTGTTGTTCTTGGTACTTGAAGACCATTGATTGATTATGAGTTGTTTGTCTAGGTCTCTTAGATAAAAAGATCTTGTGAGGATCACATCATTCCCTCCTTTTTAAAGAAGATTTTACTCAAATCTAGTGTTCCTTTACCCACACCTAAACGTAGGTGTATGAGTCATAGCCAAAATGAAATCTGTAAGCAGTTACCTTTCAAGACATTCCTCACAAGAACTTCGAACGTGGTTATATTCTATATTGATTTATCATCTTGCATGGCTAACATCATCTCATGATCTTATATGGAACACCCAGAGTATAAACATCCCCCCCCCCACCCACCAATGATTATAGTATCAACATTCCCATCCACTAAACACCTAATATGGAAAATATTTTCTTTTTCTGTTTGATGTTACACCAGCACTTGTTCTACTCATAAAAAAGTTTCCCCTCACTAAATCAATTTCTTCATCACTATTCTCGGACTCCTATATTTCCCTATACTCCTTAAGAACAATGATTCCTTTAATTAGACACTTGTGGGCATGGTACCATCTACCCTGACACTTAAAGCATTTCTTACAACTAGACTCACTCTTAGGAGGTGACTCATTTCTTGTCACTAGTTCTCCTTTATGAACTCCTACTTTTGAGTTGTTCCATTTGGATGGTCTTGTGCAGCAAATCATCAACATTCACATATTCCTAAAGTTCTACACTATCACGTATTTCATTTTAAATCCATTAAGGAATCGAGTCATAGTTAACTCTTCATCTTCATTGACATTGTCACGCAACATTGTTATCTCCATGTCCTTGAAGTAATTATTGACACTTTGAATTCCTTGGTTCATATTCTAAAATTTGTGCGAGAGTTCCCAGCTTGTGGATACATATCCTTTTCTCATTTTTCTTCTCATCTCCTCACAAGTATCCACATAAACGGAAAATTTACAGATATGGTACACCTTGACCGAAAAAATACAGTTTTGGTGCACCTTTTAGAAAAATTACAACTTTATAGAAATCGACAATGTAGTTGCCGATTTTTGTATTTTTTTTCTCTCTCCTCCCCCAAAATCGGCACTGGGGAGGAAGTTTTATTAAAATATAATTTTTTTTAATCTCCTCCCTAAATCGTCAATGGGGGAGATTTATACTTTTTATTTTTTTTATTTTTTTCTCCTCCTAAATCGGCAATGGCGGGAGTTTTTCTTTTTTTTCTCTCCCCTAAATCGGCAACAAGAGAGTTTTTGATTTTTTTTTAATTTGTGGGAGTTATATTATTAGTTTTAGGGTTTAATTTTTCAAACACAAATCCTAACAACACACAACATAATAAATTTTGTCAACCCTAGTCCTACCAACATAATATTGTGTTTCTGTTGTTAGGACTAGGGTTGACAAAATTTATTATGTTGTGTGTTGTTAGGATTTGTGTTTGAAAAATTAAACCATAAAACTAATAATATAACTCCCACAAATTAAAAAAAAATCAAAAACTCTCCGATTGCCGATTTAGGGGAGAGAGAAAAAAAAAAGAAAAACTTCTCCCATTGCCGATTTAGGGGGAGAAAAAAATAAAAAAAAATAAAAAGTATAAATCCCCCTTGACAATTTAAGGGGAGATTTAAAAGAATTATATTTCTCCCGAGTGCCGATTTTGGGGGAGGAGAGAGAAAAAAAACACAAATCGGCAACTACATTGCCGATTTCTATAAAGTTATACTAGTTTTGTAATTTTTTTAAAAGGTGCACTAAAAACGTAATTTTTCGGTCAAGGTGCACCATATCTGTAAATTTTCTCACAAAAAGGTTCCTCATCTAGTAAACTTTCTCTTTCGTACTTGTTCCACCATATCAGAGCACATCCTGAGAATTCAATTGCTGCTAACTTTATCTTATGCTCTTTGGATTATTGGTTGCATGAAAATACACATAATATTTTGTCTTGACACTTCATCATATTCTTCTCTTCTTCCTCTTAGTCTCCTTTCCTCCACAAGGGCATTGTCCCTTTACTCCAAGGCTTCACAAAATTCGTCAGTTTGTTGTCTAAGAAGCTCCTCATAGTGTTGAGTGAAGGCTCTCATTTGGTTTGCATTAAAACCTTCACCTCTACTTAGACTAATCAAATTTCGTCATCCATCATCGGCTACAAAAAGCAATTTAAATTGCAGTTACATCCCGATTGTGGTCACAGTTGTAGTTACTGCGATTGCGGTCATTGCTCTATTGTGATGCGGATTGCGGCCATTACAGTGTGAATTATTTCGTGAGTAAAAACATATTTTTGACATCGATGTGGCCCGATACAGTCCAAATGCGGTCTGATGCGATTGCATTGCAGTCTGTACACTGTAATTATGGTGTGATACGGTTGCGGCGGTCACACAACCGCAATATTACGGCCACATCACGTGCAGTGACGAATCTTGATGTAAAGGTTAGGATGGACAATAATATTTAATTATACTTTATAAGTTAAATTAATCGAATAACAAAAAATATAAAAAAAATGTACATTCATTTGACGTATCGTTATTTGTTCTTTTAAAAATTTAAATTCGTCCATGATTGAATTAACGATGAAATATTCAGCTATTTCCTTTCCAATATAAATCATCATGTTGTCTATAGGAAATTTATATTCTATCTTACTACATAATTTTATCTGGTTGTTTTTATTGCTTAAAATAATCTTTTTGTAATAGCCGAACCATATTAGTGTTAATATGAGACAGATAAATAGATCAAACAAATAATATGCATTATTTTCCTAATATTGTCAAAGTTGTACTAACTTCGGAGATTGATTGATAGTTTTTCAAACATAACGACTAATGATATCAACAATAAAATATTAACATTAAGAGCTCAAGTAAATTTTCTTTTACTCATTTAAATCCATATGGTAGTATAAGTTATCAGTATTAAATGATTCATAAAAATCCATTTAATTTTTTTGTCAAAAACATATGTGATCTTTATAATCTATTTCATAAGTGTAAAATCATTATGAACTCAAATAAAATAATAATATTATAAGCAATATTAATATTTATACATGTAAGAGAACTTGATCTATTATTTATAATTTTTAAAGCATTATACAAATTGCAAAAGGTAAAAACTATATATATTTGAAAAAAGTAAAAAAAAAATATGTAACTGGGAAAAAGTCCAGGGGGCAATTGCCCCCACCTATCCTCAAGATAATCCATCACTGATCACATCATGCATCCCACATTTTGATACACTAGCTACAAATGGTAGTACTCAAAATTATATAGGTTTCACTTTGTTATTGTTTTTGTCTCTTCAATAATTTATTAAATAAAAAATAAATGTTACCTATAAATTTTTTATGTAATTTAGTAAGGGTAATTTCTAGTATAATAGGTAGAGCGATAATACATTCCATAGTTCATAACCGATTCTCGAATATAGATTTAAAATTTCAAGATTAGTACATTCCTAAAAATGGGCTTAAAACATGGTTTTTTATATAGAGAAAAAACATAGTAATAACTCTAAATCAGTCATATATATGATGTTGACGCAACAAATATTTTTAACAAAAATAACACCATGAAATTCAAATTAGTTAATTATTTATTTGATAAATTAATTTCTTTAACCTAAAAAATATCTATTTTATATGTTTTTTATCTACAAGATTTTCCTTAAGTTATGTTTTCTTGGTACTATCAATTATCCTCCCACATTTTTTGGTAAGCAACTAGTCCCTTTCGGGGTTGTGACTGCCCCTCCTAATAAGGGTTGCTCACAGGAATCGAATCCTCGACTTTAGGGATCTACTGAGGTTTTACACCACTAGTGCAAAAATATTATTCTTTCAATTATTAGTCAAACACTATTTTATATATATTTTATGCACAAGATTTTCCTTAAGTTATGTTTCTTTTATACTACCAAGGGTATCTCCACTTTTTTGAGTAAGAAACTAATCTCTTTCGAGGTTCATGTTTGTACCTTCCAACAAGTATTGTTCACATGAATTGAACCTAACATAAGGAAAAATGAGAGATCGAGTGACAATGAGGTGAAAGGAATGGAAGGAGAAATAAAAACAAATCAAGTTAAACTAAAAATAAGATAAGATGAGAATGAAGAGTTAATTAAAATAATGATAATGTAAAATATAATTAACAATGAGAAATGAATAAAAGTATCATTATAAAATTTTAGTATGGACATTTAGTTACTTTGACATATTTATCTTAAGAAAAATCTTCAAGTGTAAAGATGACAACGAGCACGGGTAGTAGCTACCCGCTACCTGTTTCGAAATAGTAAAGCATTATCCATACCCGCCCTACCCGCGTGCTGGTTTTTCGTGAATATTTCTGTGTAACCGTAGGTACAATGGGTACCCACTAGTTCCCTATATTATAATGAATTTCTAACTTCATACTTCTGTTATGTTTTAAATGAGATGAAACTTAATTACTTTTGTGCATTTTGATTGAATATTTGACAAAAATGCTAAATCTATTAGTGTTTTCTATTTGTGTGATTTGCTGTTCCCATTTTCTTAACAAATTTTTTTTTGCCCGACATGTGTATTTCTACATATGTAATAATATTTTTAGGATGTTTTACCACCATATTCAATAAAAGATATAAACAAGATTAAAAAATGTAAACAAAGTAAAAAGAAAAGATTACATAATCTAATAAAGGTGAGGGTAGCATACGTTTTATTTTAATTAAATGTAATATAATAATCATATAAATGATGGGTACCCGCAGATATAAGTACTATAATACACATACTCGTCTATATGTACAATGAGGTTTTTTTAAAACTCGTGGGTACCCGTTTATGACCCATACTTGTGGGTACAAATTTTTTTTGCCATCCCTATTTCAATGAGTGAATTCATATAAAAAGTTTTAATAACCCACAAAAAATCTCCAAAACCTCTCCTTTTATTCAACTTCTTAGCCATCTATTATCACCCTATTTAAAAACAAGACTCAAAAGTCTTGGGCAGAAAACTATTTTGGACTTGTGTATGTTTTACTTTATTTAAAACTTGGTTCTATCTAAGTGTCATAATGATATTATATTCTTTTCTTCTCTTCACATCCACCTTAAAAGAAAAGATAGAATAAGAATTCTTATCATTGTATATGCCACTCTGCCTCAGAAGACTACTACAAGACATAAGAGGAAGGGTATAGAGAGATGCTGAGAGTAATTCCTATACCGATGGCTTCTTCGGTTCGACCCGCTCTCACTCTCTCTTCCTTTCCCTTCTCATCTCGTTCCTCTCTCTCACGCTCTCTCTTCCATCTTCCAAAATCTGGTATATTTCACTTTCACTCTATTTTTCATAATTTTCTTTTATTATTTTGTGTAATTGAGAGCAAAACCTGATTTGATGCGGTGTATAACAGAGTTTCAGAGTTGTTCATGTTTCTTCCTTCAGTTTTTATGCATAATAGGTGTTATATCATCTTCAATTTTTACTATTGATATAAATATGTGCTAATCTCGGGGCCTGTCTGGAATAGCGTATAGTGAATTTATTTTAGTTTACGAGAACAGGTTATGAATCAAGTTCGGCCTAATGCAGGCTCCCGCGGAGTTAGGTTTGGGGAGGTAGGTTTGGGGAGGGTTGATGTGCAAAGTCTTATCCTCGCAAGAGTAGATGCTGTTTCCGTGATTTGAATTCATGACTGTCAGATGACAAACAACTTTACTATTGCGTTGAGGCTCACCCTCTCGAACAACTTACGAAAATAAACTTACAAAATTTACTTAGCCTGTGTTCGGGAGTCATGAGGGAAAGGGAAAGGAAATGAGAGAGATAAAGGGGCAAGGAGGGGGAAGGAAGAGAAGGAAAAAGGAAGACAAATCAAGTTAAACATCTCACTTGTTTAGATGGGAGGAAGATGAATGGTTTAATGTTTTACCTTCCCTTTACAAATCTAATTAACAATAGGAAATGGACATGAATATAATTATAAATTTTTACTAAAGACATTTAGGTATTTTGACATGTTTGTCTCTAGAAACCCAAATTGGGGAACCTTGAAAATGAATATGTGAGAGGTTTTAGAGGGCTCCAGAAAACCTTCAAAACTCTTCCCTCTATTCTATCCAACTCCCAAATAAGGGAGACACTTTCCAAAGTCACCCCCCTCCGAAACAAGACTCCCAAACACAACTTTAGGAAAATAGCATGCAAGAGGTATGTTTGCGAGTTGATTTTTTGAGGGTATTGGAGAGAAGAAAAAAGCTTGAGATCCATGAAAATACACTTGTAAAATGGCTCTCAGGTCTTAATTTTCTTTTCCTCTCAAAAACCAACTCGCAAATAAACCTTAAGAATAATGAAAATAAGCTTTTTTAGCTGATCTAAAAAAACAATTCATTGAATAAGGCCTTAATTAAGCTATTTGTCGAGACCCTTTTGTAAGTATTACATGGCATATTTAACCTCAAGTTTGGGGGGTTTGTGCATCAATAATGAGTTTCTGTGTTAAAGTTACAAATTTTCAATGAGGACGCCAAAGAAGAACAATGTTTCATCAGGGTCAAGTAGAAGATTTTATATTTAAGAAATAGAGCTAATGAAATACTTCAGTAGAGTTGGCAACACTGATGAATGAACAATAATGTTGTATAACTTCATGAGCTAATTTGCATTGTTGTTGTTATCCAGCAGCTCCACGATCCCATAGTTTTGGCCTCAAAGCAGCAAGGCTGTTCAGACAAAATGCTACTCGCATGAGAGTGATGGCAACCGGGAATGTGTCACAAGCAAGTACAGCTGCCTCATCGGAAAATGTACTAGAATGGGTCAAACAGGACAAGCGAAGACTGCTTCATGTTGTATATCGTGTTGGGGATTTGGACAGGACCATAAAGTATTTAATTATGAGCTATGATTTAAAATACATTAATCTCTTGAACCAACTCTGTGGAGTACATATTTTTATGGCAGAACAATCTTCTTGGTCATTTCAGATTTTATACAGAGTGCCTGGGAATGAAGCTCCTTAGGAAGCGTGACATACCAGAGGAGAAATATACCAATGCCTTCCTTGGATATGGGCCTGAAGATTCACATTTTGTTATTGAACTGACATACAGTAAGAATCTGACTACGTTTTTTGATATCCCTCTAAGATATGCAAAACCAAATGTTCTCAACAACCTTTCCTGATAATCATTACATTTGCATTCTATGAAGTTATGCATTTCAGTAGAAAGCTTACAATTGAAATTCATTTTTCATTTAACAATGTTTCAGATTATGGAGTTGACAAGTATGATATTGGATCTGGATTTGGCCATTTTGGTATTGCTGTTGATGATGTAAGTTTTCCAAACCGTTATACCCGCTACAATCCTATATTATTATA
Source organism: Lupinus angustifolius (assembly GCF_001865875.1). Taxonomy (NCBI): domain Eukaryota; kingdom Viridiplantae; phylum Streptophyta; class Magnoliopsida; order Fabales; family Fabaceae; genus Lupinus; species Lupinus angustifolius. The sequence continues at coordinate 14,248 of NW_017715348.1, forward strand.
TTAACCTTCGATCTTTTTTACGATTTTCGTTCCTGCTCCTGGTGAGGTGGTGTGAACTTTAATCTCAATCTCTTGTCTTCAATAGTCCAGTTACATACTTGTTTCTCTTGGGACTGGGGTGGGCTGTGGAGGTGCAGTTATGGTTATTATTTAGTACTTCCTCTCTATTGGTCTTTTAATATGGTGGTATTCCTTTGTGTACCTGATCCTTTATTAGATTGCAAAAACAGTGGAATTAATAAGAGCTAAGGGTGGCAAAATAACTAGAGAGCCTGGTCCTGTCAAAGGAGGCAACACAGTAATTGCATTTATTGAAGATCCGGATGGTTACAAATTTGAACTTTTGGAAAGAGGTCCTTCTCCTGAACCTTTGTGCCAAGTAATGCTTCGGGTGGGCGACCTTAATCGTTCTATAGCTTTTTATGAGAAGGTCAGGGCCACTGCTATTTTATGTTAGCTTAGCTTACAGTTCCTTTGTTTCCTTTACATGACATTAAGACATTTGTGTGTTTGCTTATCATTTAGGCTTTTGGTATGGAGCTGCTTCGCACAAGAGATAATCCTGAATACAAGGTATGGCACTATCCATTTTGTAGCGTTCAACAGTTAAGATAAATTAAATTTAGGGATTAGGGTTTTATGAGATTGTGAAATTTTAATGCCTACTAGACTCTGATATCAATTTAGGGAATTCTATGTCTCTGATGTCACTCTTAAAATTGTGATGACAAAGAAAGACATACATGCCACATTAGCGGAGGTGGGTAATACAAAAGGATCTTATACTTGTCCCTCTACCTTCCTGGTGGCGGGGTGTTAAGTTTTAATTGCCTTTCTTTTAAATTACACACAAGTCACTAGAGAGGTGGTGATGCTTATGAACAAAGGAAATAAAAACAGAAACACTGGCAGAAATAGAAATAAGGAATGGGAAACACCAGGGGAGACTTCTAGGCAAGTCAGACTTGCCCTATGCAAAATGCAAAAGTGATAATATCTTGTGGACACCCGTTCTTCCTACCCTCCACCTTCCTAATCACTGCTATTGATCACACCAAAACCACCTATGCTCATATGGCTTCCTTTTCATGGTTCTTCCCAACATATTCCTCATGATTCTCCACACCCCTAACAGTTTATCATTGCCTTTGCCCAATTTACCCTCTGCTTTTCTTCTTCTAGTATAGACCAGCTACTATTGTGAGTTTCCCTCTTTTTCGCTAATGTTGGACCTCCATCAGTCAACATAAATTCATGATATCAAAACCTTTACATGATATTTTTTTACTTAATCTTAGCATCCTCAAGAAAACTCTCAAAGCTTAGTCATCAAATTCGAATGCTAATTCTTCACGGGACCAACTTTAATGATTAAAAACAATTAGTTAAGCTTTAAGGGTCCTCCTCATAGTTCATAGATTTCTCGTAGTCTTGATTCTTGATAGGGAGTTCATCAACACATAAGAGTCTTTCCTTGCAATGGTCAATTGGTCATTATAAGGTCCTATAGGTGCAATATTTTGAAGTTTACAATGGTCATTTCCTTTTTTCTTCTCGTCTCCCTCCTTTTCTTTCTCCTTCTTCTCTTGTTTCCTCGTCGTTTTTGCTCGCTGTGTCTTCTCCATTTCATTGTGCACTCTTCATATATAGCCCTTTGTACATGATTATTTTATTTGCTTGCGTATGACCATTTTAGGCACCCATTGCACCATCCATTGCACTTTTGTCCTTTTTTAATTAAATGAAGGGTCTATCTAAGGAATCAATAAATGACAGTTTTTTATTGGGAAACTAAATGCACCATTTCTCCATTCCTCAATGTATTGATTACAGTATTACACCACTTCCCCATAAAAAACTTGTCTCTTTTAATTCTTCAACCTTGGCATTTTCCATGAATGAACTATAATCATAACTTTTGATGTTTATCTATACTTTTCAGTATTATTATTATGATAAAATTGGTATTGAAGGATCATTTTGATTATTTGATATAATTATCATTTGACGACCAATCTGATTACCCTTGTATCTTTGGTGACCAAATTGGATGTTTACTATGAATCTTACGATGTCTTTACAATTTGGTTCATCTTACTTGCTTTGATGGCCTAAAAACTGTATCCAGCGTCTTATTTGATACTTTGGGCATGTGCTAGCCTCATTTCACCTGTGTTCTTTAATGGCCTGTTTTTTTGGCAGTATACTATAGCAATGCTGGGTTATGGTCCAGAAGATAAAAGTGCTGTTCTGGAGTTGACTTACAATTATGGAGTCACCGAATATGATAAAGGAAATGCGTATGCTCAGGTTTTCATAATTTCCTCTTCTCGATTTTTTTTAGAGATATGGATTTTGCTTAGGATGTTTTGCTCTCACCAGTTATGATGTTTGATTTAGCATTCTGTATTAACATAAAATAACTGAAGTTTTCATTTAAATGATTTTATTTCTTAATTGAAGTTAGTTTCTTATGTTTATTCTCTTTTCTTTCCCCCTTTAAAGATTGCAATAGGCACAGATGATGTATACAAAACTGCAGAAGTGATTAAACTAGCTGGAGTGGGTGGAAAGGTTACTCGGGAACCTGGACCAATACCTGGTATCAGCACAAAAATTACAGCATGCTTGGATCCTGATGGTTGGAAGACGGTATGTCTCTTTGAACTTTATGATTTAATGTGTCAAAGACCAATACCCACAAGTCATAAGGTTGCAGGTTGAGGCTCATGACCTCATTTTTTATAACCAACACATCCTCTCATGCAAGCGTTATTTGAGTTTTAAGTGTGGACAATACACCACCTATAAAAGGATAGCCTAATGCACGAGGCTCCCACTTAGTGAGGTATGGGAGGGTAGATGTACGTAGACGTACCCCCTTTCAGGATTTGAACCAGTGACCTCATGGTCACAAAACAACAACCTTACATTGCGCCAAGCTCACCCTCTTTTTTTTCTTGTGCTGAATTTTAGCTTTGATATAGGAGAATTAGGGCTGCAAGGATTGAACTATCGGTTATACAGACTTTGATACCATGTCCATACTAACTAGCCTAAAAGCTTAAAAGCTTAATGTATTGGATGAAAACACATTATATATTTAATGTGCCCCTTCAAAAAACAGCCTATTTATACCTCGAACTAAAATTCAACTTTATTTAAAAGAATGGGAGTTTCAAGGATTGAACTCTAATCCAGTATGATCAATGTCATCTAGTTATATTTTAAATTCCAGAGATCATTATCACTACCTTGTGTTGTACTTGCATTAAATACATCAAATGGTTTGTAAGTTTGGTCTTCTATCTGCTGTGCCTGTAGTGTGGTGAGTGGAGTCCATCTTCTATAAGAACACACATAAGAATTTGACTGGGTTTATCTGTCTAGGAACAGTGTATAAACTAGCCTAAGTTGATATATTTTAGACAATTGATGCTTATACTCTACAAGGGTGTAAGCATCTTTCTTCATTTCATGAGTTTATTTCACATTTGGTACTCACTTTCATTTGTCTGGTAGAGATGTAGCATGTTTGTGTTCATTCATTTCTAGCAATCAAGCATTTGTTACTAATTAGTTTTTTCCTACCTCTAATGTGCAGGTTTTTGTAGATAATGTTGATTTTCTCAAGGAGTTGGAGTAGAAGAGTATTTAGGTTGGGCATCATATTATAAATGTGTTTCAAAATATTGGTATTCCTTGTTGAAGTTGTTTGCATTAGAGGATATATCATATTCAAATCCGATTTTGTAGATAATGGAATAATGGCTATAACAATGATCCTTGTAGCAAATACCTACCATGAAGCAAGCTTGTAAAACAAAAATCTTATCTTCATTTCCTCTCCCCTTGGTGACTTTGGCATCATTAGTTCATTACAATTTATTTACAAAGTTTCTGGTTTTCTACACTATATTTCAGAATCGTATCATGGGACATTATTTAATGGCCCTTTACTCGTTGCCACCCTTAAATATTCTTCCTGTGTTTGAGTATGGTCACTTGTTATTGAAAATTATACACCAAAGTGGGGAACCAATAATCTTAACTCTTGTACTCAGCCTCATATAATGACCACCACATTGGGTCATGCTACAACTTTAGCCCCAATGGATCCAAGAGCTTGTTGTGGCAAAGCTTTGTTTATCTTGATATACATTGCTCCTTGGGATGAAGATAGGTGTTATAAAAACAGGAAATAAATGGTTAATTGTTTCTAATATTTTTGGATGTTTATCATCTCATTTTTTTTATATAACCAAGGGTATACCCTTCCTCAATGGGTAAGGAACTAATCCTTTTCGTAGTATATGATTGTCTCTTCTAACAAGTGTCGTTTACAAGAATTGAATTTTTAATCTTTTGATCTTTCTGGAGATCTGGTAGTACCTTATACTATTAGATCAACATTTTGTTATAAACTAAGTATCATCCTATTATGTGTATATAAAGTTGCCTTTGTTTTGAGCAGTCTGTTATTACTTATTAGGAAACTGGAAAATGTAGTATTGACAATAAGAAAAATCTCAAATTCAGACCTTTCCTATTTGAGTATTTTTTTTGTCATCCAGAATAATAACTAATTTACCTGAATTCTAGTCCTCCCCTTTTCCTTCTCTATTTTTTTCTTTTTCCTTCTTGTGTCTCTTTTTCTTTTGCTTTCTCTTGACACTTTAGGGAATTTCTTTTGTGTAATCTTCTATTACTTTTTTAACTTATAACAATAAAGGGTAGCATTGAACGAATTAATTAAAATGGTAATCAATGAAATTATCGCCTTATCAATGTTCATTAGCGTGTATATATACACACTCTTATTTGGTATACTTGTTACAGCCAAAATTGCTCAAATCATAAGATTTAATAGATATCCAAATATTGCTCTGAAAGAAGCTTGACACATATATTGCTACGATTCTACTTGCCAAAAATTCATTAAAATCTAAATTAGTCATGGAGAACTAACTGGTAAACTAAGTGTTAATCTAGTGGTGTGAAGTTTCATTGGATCTTTAGGTATCATACTATGTTAATGATCAAATATTTGACAGAACGACACTTGTTAGAATGAGATAACTAGACAACTCTATAAAATGGTTAATTCCTTACTCATAGCATGATGTGATATGATTAGTTAAACAAAAAATATGATATGTAGAACCAAGATGGTTAATCTTGACTATCTAACACATTTGTTCACTGGCATTTCCCCTTCACTGCCTTTTTTATGATGGCAAAAATGGAGAGAAATATAAGAGGATGAGATAAAGATTTGTCTAGGAAAGAATTATCAAATGAAATGATTAATTGATTTAAAAGAAATTAAAAGTTCCATCCATATCTCTCATCAATTAAAAGTGAACTTAGAAAAAACAATCTATTTTAGAACATGTATGTCATAATACCACATGTATGTTGACATGTTTGTGAACAAGTTCTCATTGCAAAACTCTACATTGCTCTCCAAAAGCTATGATATCTTTACTTTAACTTGCTTTGATATTTTAACGAATTTACATCATAAAGCATATATCTTTACGTGCATAAGCATTAAGTTGCTCTAGTATATATAAATTAATTCGAAAATAGAATTGGAAGAAGGTATATGAATGTAACTTTTTTATTGATTGATTATTATGGAATACAAGGTTTGCCTTTATACTACTTTCTTAGGTCTTAAGAAACCCTTCAAAAAACAGAAAATAAATTCTAACAACTTTAACAAACTTAACTAATTCCTAATTGAACATATGCTAAAATAAGATGCTCTACTACAATCTCATCTTTCTAGAAGTATCATCAAAGTGTCCCAAGCCAAATAAAACTGATGCGCTCAAGCTGGATTTGGTGGCCACTATGCAGGATTTGGTGTGTCACTGATGCCTAGACTAATGCACCATGCTTCGGTCAGATTGGTGCGCCTGATGTGCCAAGCCCTAGCCTGATGTGCCAAGGCCTGATCATGATACGCCGAAGTCTCAGTCAGATTTGTTGGCCTGATGTGCATGATGCATTTCCTTGGTCATGACTCAGTCAAGTCCTATTTCCTGGCACAGTCAGATTGCACAATTGGCTCGGTCATGACTCAAGCAGTGGCACGATCACGATGCCCAACTGCTTTGATCACGACCCAACTCTTGGATTAATCAAACTATAATTTTGGCTTGATGCATATGATGATACTTCATCACCCCCTCAAGCTGGAGAGTACATGTTGTGAACTCCCACCTTGGAAATCAGAGTATGAAAAATGTGTGGTTCCAATGCTTTGGTGAGAATATCAGCTACTTGATCACTGGTTCTGATGGGTAATAGATGAAAGAGTTTTTGTTGGAGGCGTTTACGAACAATGTGGCAGTCAATCTCAATGTGCTTGGTTCTTTCATGAAAGACCGAATTTGCAGCAATGTACCTAGCTGAATCATTATCACAAAATAGAAGATAGGGTTGTTTGTACAAAATGCAAAAATCATCAAGTAAATAAGTGATCTATTGAACTTCACAAGAAGCAATGGCCAAGGCATGATACTCGACCTCAGAAGAGGACCATGAAATAATGTTTTCTATCTTGGATTTCCAAGAGATGAGTGAGTCACCTAAAAACATGCAATATCTAGAGATAGATTTTCGTGTATCTGGGCAAGTTGTCCAATCCAAATCACTATATCCTTTTAAGTGTAAGATGGAACTGTTAGGATATAGTAAGCCTTGGCCAAGGGAACCTTTGATGTATCGAAGTACCCTGGTCATGCCTTTGTGATGGTTTGTAGTTGGGTTGGCCATGAATTGGCTCAATTATTGAATAGAAAAAATCAAGTCATGCCTGATATTGGTTAGGTAAAGAAGTCTACCTACCAAATTATCTATAAAGTTCAGGGTTATCATAAGGTGCACTGTCATGTTGGTGTAAGTGTGGGCTTTTGATCATAAGAGTTGGAACATGTTTAGATAATAAAAAACCAATATCATATAAGAGATCAAGGGCATATTTTCTTTGACATAGAGAAATACTTTGTTGGAGTATGAAATTTCTAATCCAAAGAAGTATTTGAGAGAACCAAGATCATTGATTTTGAATTGTTGATCAAGGAGTTGTTTTACCTTACTGATTTCATCATTATCATTGCCACCAAATATTAAATCATCAACATATATTGAGAGTGTAGTGGATTTAGAATGGTGATTCTTAGTAAAAAGAGAGTGATCATGTTGGGATTGTGTGTATCCCATAGAAAGCAGGGAAGAAGATAATTTGGCAAACCATTGTCGGCTTGCCTATTTAAACCCATATAGTGATTTATTAAGCTTACTACTTGATTTGGAATAGAACAAACAACTCCCTGAGGTAAATTCATGTATACCTCTTTATCAATATCACCATGGAGGAATGCATTATTGAAATCCAATTGTTGTAATGACCATCCTTGGCATGAGGCAAGTGCAAGAAGAAGCCTAACTGTGGTGAACTTGACAACTGGAGCAAATGTGTCGAAGTAGTCCAAGCCTTCTGTTTGGGTATAGTCTTTGGCTACTAATCTGGCCTTATGCCTTTCTATGCTGCCATTTGAATTATATTTCAGTTTGTATACCCATTTGCAGCCAATGACCCTTTCCTCAGGAGGTAGAGTCATGAGGGTCCAAGTATTTTTTTGTTGTAAGGCTAGTAACTCATTATTCATGGCTTGAATCTAATATGTGGAATTAGTATCTTGGTTGTAGGTTTTAGGTTCATCATGTGTTGTAATGGATAGGCAATGTGATAGTTGAGTGGTAGGGATAGATTTGTAAGATAATATTGTGTGTAATGGATGTTTGATTGTAGGAAAAGGATTAATAGGGGATGATGTGAGGAGACTGCAATGGAAATATTTGAGGTATGTGGGTGGGTGGCAGATTCTCTGAGATCTCCTTTGACCAAGGATTGATGTTGTAGATTGGTCATTGTTTGGATTCTCAGGGTGGTCTCTACTAGGATTTTGGTCAGGGGTTGATGTTGTAGATTGTGTGTTGCCTAGATTATCAGGACGGTTTGGACTAAGATGTTGATCATCAGGTTGGATGTTGAGGGCTTGTTCATTACAGGTGGTAGGATTTGGGATGTGGTCATATTGCAGGAAAGAGAAATGGTTATAATGTGGTTGGTGATCTAGTTTCTGGGTGGTGGGCATAGGTTTGTATGGAAATATATGCTCATAAAAAACTACATTTCTAGAGATGTAAATTTATTTAGTATCCATGTTAAACAACACAAACCCTTTTGTTCCTAGCTTATATCCAAGAAATAATGATCTTTTTACACGGGGATCCAACTTAGATCTATTTTGAGTCAAAGTAGATGCATAGTAGAGGCTACCAAAAACTTTAAGGTTGTGTAACTCAGGCTGCTTGTTAGTTAACATCTCTAAGGGAGATTTCATTCCAATAACTCTACTAGGTAACCTATTGATTAGGAAGACAACATGCCTAACAACATACCCCCAAAAGCCTTTTGGAAGATAAGAATGGAAGAGAATGGACCTAGTGTCATTCACGATATGTCTATGTTTTCTCTCCACAACAGAATTTTGTTGTGGAGTTTCAACACAAGAGGTTTGGTGAAGAATCCCTTCTTGAACATAAAAGTTAGGCATTGTAAATTCAATTCCATTATCTGTCCTAATCTTTTTTATTCCAGTATTATATTGAACAAGAACAAATTTAGTGAAATTTTGAACAAGCTTTCTGGTTTCAGCTTTAGAGGTCATAATGTAAATCCAAGTATGCCTACTATAATCATCCACAACAGTTAAGAAATATTTGTGTCCATGGAGGAGGGAACACCTAGTGGTCCCCAAATATCTATATGGATAAGATCAAAAACCTATTTGGTCTTAGAATCACTAACAGGAAAATGTAATTTGGATTGCTTTGCAAGGTAACAGAAATCACAAACTTTATTTTGATCAAACTTCACATAAGGTGTAGATTTATACATATAGTTCAATATGAAATGAGATGGATGCCCTAATCTAAAATTCCAAAGGTCAAAACAAGGAATAATGTGGTGATGTAGTGTGTTAACAGAGTGCACAAAATTATTTTTAGCATAAGCATGTCCCTTGAGAATGTAGAGGTGATTATAGACTCCAGCATGACCAATCATCTTCAAGGAAGTCATATCCTGAATAAAGCAAAAAGATTTATAAAAAACAAGCTTGCAATGGTTAGAGCAAGTTGGTTTTTGAATGTAGATAAGATTGTACTTGAAATTAGACAGGTAAAGGACATTTTGCAAAACTAAATTATCACACAGAGTCACTGTTCCAATGATTTTTGAGATGATCTTGGAATCATTTGGTAATTGAACAACTATTGGTTTAATGGAATGATAACATGTGAAGTTTGACATATTATTGCTAATGTGATCAGTGGCCCTTGAGTCAAGCAGCCAAGAGTTAAGAGATATACCTAATATAGTATTGTTATTCTCCTGGTCTTCTGCAATTTGATTTATGTTGTGCTCAGGGTTGAAGCTTAGAGCTCCTTGTTCTTATTGGTTGGAATCAGGTGGTGTACTCTTTTTGTATTTGGATTAGGATCTTGTCTTGTTATATTGCTCACAAAACCAGTAGTGGTCCTTGGCTTGAACTTGAAGTTTGGAGGAAATCCGTGCTTGAAATAGCAAGTATCTACTGTATGCCTTTCTCTACCACAAAAAGTGCATATCTTGTTGTTACTTTGTCCACCATATCCTCTGCCAAAATTGTTTATTGTCGTGTTGTTGGACTATGCTTTACCATCTCTAGTCTTGCCTTCAAAGTTGTTCTTGTTGAAATTCTTACTAGGTTGAATTCTCCAATTTTGCCTTGTGTTTATACTGTTGACAACATGTTTGTTGTCTCCATAGACTACTCCTTCTTGTTGAATAACCAAAGCAAAAACATTCTTTATATCTGGAAGGGGCTCCATGAGCAATATTTGAGATTTGATGTTGCTATATTGATATGCTAATCCTTTGAGAAAACAGATGACATATTTTGTTTCTCTATATTTCTTGAATGTTTTCAAGAATTCACAGGTGCATTTGTTGTGGCATGTACATGTAGGAAAAGGTCTCAAAGAGTCAAGCTCATCCCACAGTGTCTTTATATTAGTGAAGTATATAGATATGTTTTTGTCTCATTGCCTTATAGAGTGCATTTCTTGAAGTACATCAGACATTCTGAAATGATCACCCTTTGAGAATCTTTCTTTAAGGTCTTCCCAAAGTTCTTAGGCATTGTCAATGTATACTATACTCTAAGAGATGTGTTGTAAGAGTGACCTTGTTATCTAAGAAATTATCATCGCGTTGCATTTCTCCCATGCATCAAAAGTTGGGTCATCTTGACTGGGCATCTTTATCATACCATTAACAAATTTGAATTTGTTTTTCGAAAGTAAAGCTCTTCTCATGGACCTATGCCATGTATCATAATTCTTTCCATCCAGAGGTGGTGACACAAGTGTGCAGTTGAGGAAGAACTTGTTGAACTTCATCTGATTCTGAGTCAGCCATGGTGCAACAAGAGAGATAGAAGGATGTATCAAGTGAATCAAGGAAATCAAGGCAAAAAAGATGGGTTTGCAGCAGAGCTCTCAATATGAGAGCTCTGATACCATAAAGGAATTCGAAAATATAATTGGAAGAATGAATACGAATGTAACTTTTTTATTGATTGATTATTATGGAATACAATGCTTGCCTTTATACTACTTTCTTGGGTCTTAAGAAACCCTTCAAAAAACAGAAAACAAATCCTAGCAACTTTAACAAACTTAACTAATTCCTAATTGAACACATGCTAAAATAAGATGCTCTAGTACAATCCCATCTTTCTAGAAGTATCATCAAAGTGTCTCAAGCCAAATAAAAATGATGTGCCCAAGCTGGATTTAATGCGCCACTGATGTGCCACTAATGCAGGATTTGGTGCGCCACTGATGCATAGACTGATGCACCATGCTTCGGTCAGATTGGTGCGTCTGATGCGCCAAAGTCTCGGTCAGATTTGTTGGCTTGATGTGCATGATACATTTCCTCGGTCATGGCTCGGTCAAGTCCTATTTCCTGGCACGGTCAGATTGCACAATTGGCTCGGTCATGACTCAAGTAGTAGCACGGTCACGATACCCATCTGCCTTGATCACGACCCAACTCTTGGATTAATCAAACTATAATTTTGACTTGGTGATAAATCATCCACCACTCACTAAGCTAGAGTTGCAGTTCAACAACGCGTATTTTAAATGTATAACAACGCTTTTGTGCACTTCCTATTTGATCGTAATATTATATTATCATGATTAAGAACATACATTATAGGTTCTCAGTGAAGGTTGATGATGTCCATCATAGCCACCATGTATCATGCATAGTTAGACAACAAAACTTACATTGGCTTCACTTTCGTGGTGGTCCACTTTGGGTGACATATGCAACAAGTAAGAGTATGAATACTATATATGCCAGAAAATATGATTGGTCAAAAAAATATTTAATAATTATTATTTTAACTTAAATAACTTTTTTTAACCAATCAGAGATGATGATACATGAAATGGTACAAAAAATAGAACAACAAATATACTCAGGGCAATAAGATAATGGTCTAAGGATGCTCTAGACATGCCAAACTTCATCAACTTCTTCTAATAATAGAAATCAAGAGCAAAAAAGAAAAAAAGAACATGAATTTCATTCATTCATTGAATAAATTAAATGTATTATATATTGAATGAATAGAAAAATTATAATGAAAGACTTATATAAATAAGAAAAATTAACTAATCTAATAACTAAAACTAACTAATCAACTAACTCTAAGGTAAATAAATTGTAACTAATTATTAGCCCAATACATTATTACTAAAAATACCTAAATATATATATATATATATATATATATATATATATGAATATGAAGTGACTCATGTTAGAAAAGTTATTATTGCGAGAAATGAAAATAATTAATATGAACTATTGAATCTTATTTGAAAGTTCAAGATTAAAATAAGTGATCATTTGATCAATAACTAACTTTTAAATTCTAATAATCCATATATGTTTCTAAGACCCAAATTTATTATGCTCATGTTTTTATATGAATAATGTTTTATATATGTATTATATATATATACCAATGTCTTTAGAAAAAGCACGATATTGCCTATGTTCAAGGTCATAGGGCTCCCACTTCACTTAGTCAGTCCTGAAGCTTTCTACAAAAATATGAATAGTGTGCTCTATTTGTTCAACTAACTGATGACAATTCATATATTGCCCAATCATTTTCTACTCTCGATGAGCTTCTGATAAGACCAATACAAAATATGAGTCATTTACATGATAGATATTCATAACAAGACTAACAATGCTGATTAATTTAAAGATAAAATAATAGGAACACATAAACCGAATGAATAGAAATAGAACAAGGACATGCACTCATGAAATTCGTAGAGTACATGGCATTAGAAGGGTATATGGTTTAAGAAAGCTCCATAAGGTCCTAGGATCTAGCCTACAGATGTTCCGTAAAACTTATTCATTTATAGAGTTTAGGTTTTTCATAAAGTTTATTTTTCTTTTGTACTATCAATTGGCATAAGAGATGATACATATGTTTTTTTTTATCGGTAAATATTAGTATGTTAGTTATTAATATGTTAGTATTTTTGTTGTGAGTTGTGAGTGAGACTTCACCCTCAACCTCCTACACCCTACCATCAAACCACCCTTATAACTCCCATTTTTGTTGATGGTGGGACTCGAACCCACAAACTCCTACACTTCATTCCTTACGACCGCCCTCTTCACCATCAAACCACCTTATGAATATAAGAATCTGAGTTTGAGTATTGCATATGGAAAGAAAACATCATTAAGAAAGTTAATCCTCCCATTTTGTGGATATCCTTGATTTGAATGAGATTACTTTTAAATGAAGAAAATGTATTAATCAATATTGTATAATATTTTGTATTTGGTTTACCTTTCTGAAAATTGAAAACATGTTTAATATATTAATAATGAAGTTTTTATTTATGTACTCTCTCTATATATGAATGAAGATAATAGTGTAATATAGGAATATAAATATCTTTTTGGTCCATATTAGACTTATGATTTTTTAAAGATGAATGGTTTTATCACTTCCTTTTTTAACTGTATTTCCCATTCTTCTTTTGAATAACCTTTGTAGTATAATTAATATACACTCCAAAAATATATCTTTCCTAGACTAAAATTAATAAATGAAAAAATGAGTGAGAAAATCACTCATCTTGCATAAATAGGGTTGACCAACTCTCACCAACAAAACCTATGTCAATTATCAACTTAGGTTGCTATATTAAAAAATAGACCTAGGCTTACTTAACCAAAGTCTTAACCAATCCTAACTTGTTTCCATCCTAATCGGAGGGAAGATGATAATATAACAAAGATGGGAGAAATTAGTAAGGATATTTTCTACGAAGAAAAACCATAGTAAACTGGTTTAGGTTTAGCCAATAAATGTTAGCATAGTCAATAAAAAATTGATTAATAATTCACAACGTCGTGATTTCAAATTTCACCATCGATATAAGAATCTCGTTGATCAATAACTTATAAGTAGTGACAGAATTATGATTTTTAATTAAGTTGTGGGGGGCAAAGACATGTGTGTAGTCTATAGCATTAAAAAATATGTCATATTTATTTTATAGATTATGTTAACCCAGATCCTAAGAGAGGATAATGAAGAGATAGATTAAGGTAAATGTACATTGAGAAAACAAGTTTACTGTTTCTGAAATTAATAAATTCATAATTTCTCAATACATAATTTTTTAAACTTTTTAACATCCAGCATAAGAGTTAACTTTAATATGTTTCTTATTTCATAAACAAAGATATTAGTTACTGATGTGAGTACATGATATACTCATAATTTACATGTAAACTATATGGTAAAACTCTTAATAATATTTTCTCAATAATGGAATTTCAAACATTAAATGATTTTTCCTTACATTTTCGTTATTATATATAAGCTATGAAGCACAGATTCGTCAAACACCCTCACATGTCGGATTCCCAAAGGATACGTATCCCTAGAGTATCCAAAAATTAAAAAAATAAAATAAAATAAATAAATATTAAGACACGTATTCGATTCGTTTTCAATAAAATATATGATATATGGATTCGTTTTCAGTAAAGTATAGGATACATATATTCATTTCTAAATAAAACAGGATAAGATAGATTCGTTTCCAATAAAACATGATAAGATAGATTTATTTTCAATAAAACATGATAATGTAGATTCGTTTTCATTAAAATAAGATAAAATATATTTGTTATGGAGGGCAATGATTTTAGGATAGATTCGTTTTCATTAAAATAGAATAAGATAGATTTGTTATGGAGGATAATGATTTTAAATTTCCATATTTTTTACTTTGGATATTTTGATTTACACTTATAATTTTATCATATTTTATGTATTTTTATTATTTTGTACGCGTATCCTTGAACGTATCATATCCTTTATTTTGGAAAAAATACGTGTCGACGTGTCGGATACGTATCGTACCCGACACACGTATCAGTATCCATGGTTCATAGTATATAAGTATCTCAATATCAGTAATTAAATAATCTTTCAATTATTCTTTTCCATGCAAATTTTCATAATAGTCATGTGAAGAAAAACTCTTCTAACTATTACACTAGTCACTAATAACATCAAAGTTAGCTCTAAAAACAAATAATATATAATAGCATCAACATATAGTGAAGATTATATACAGAAGATTTTTTGTTATAAATTTTGTGAGTCACATGTCCCAATAAGCTCTGGGTCCATTGATTCGGGTAAGTAAATAAGTATTAAGCACATTCTTAGAGTTATAAGGCTTACATCATTCTTGATAAGACATGAAATTCAATGGCTTACATCATTCTTGATAAGACATGAAATTCAATTAAACTGTTAATGCTCTCATGCTTATTCCTATGTGTTTTGTTATACTTCATTAATTTAATGTTATTTAATGAAAACAATGACTAGTTTCTAAGTTCATATGTTCGAGTCGTGGATGCTCCTTTTAAGACTAATAAAATACTGCAGGTAGATGTGGTAAAATTATCCATAATCTATAATTGATTGAAATCCAAAAACATTAAATCAATTCATTAGAGTAGATAGATTTAAATGAATATAATTCAATCGATAACTTTAGTAATAGATGAAGTTGAATCCATCCATCATATCAAATGTTTATATAGGATATACCCATTTGGATAAATATCCAATTTATCCAAAAAACAAACATTCAAAATGGTGTTCTTTGTTTTTCATGTTCATTCATTATCTCAACTCTTACTCTCTTGTAGTATTTCTTACTCTTGTTTTAATTTTTTATTAAATTAAGATCTATTATAAGAGCACTAGTATATGTAGCAATAGTCTAGCGTCACATGCACACAATTCCATTAAAAACAAATCTATTTTGTATCCCTTTCTCGTTAAATTAAATACCAAATATTCAAAAACTTTAGAATAAAAAATAACATGAATTATTTAGTAACACATGCCTATAAAAGTAAAAGATGCATGTATTAGAAGATAAATTTTCGTTTTTTTCTTTATAAGAAAGTACATTACACTTATTTGACATGAAATATATTTGCTCTTTTCATTGAAATTGATTTGATTTAATTAGCTCAACATTCTTTTGATTTATTTATTTATAGAAATTACCTTGATTTCCTCAAGTACATGTTGTAAGGGTATGCATGTAATGATATGGTTTGTAAACTTTTTTAAACTTATAGAAGACTATATTAATAAAAAGTATAGTCTTTGCACTTTGGACAATGGACAATATACTAGTTTGTTATCTATCTGATATATTTTTGTTACCTATCAGTATCAACTTTGATATTTATTTAATTTTAGACTGCAACTTTAATTTGTTCTCTTCTATATCATTCATTGCCTACAAATGATAATCCATTAACCTATGAAAATAATATAAGATATCAAGCTTTTAAGATTAATAATATGTAGCTACCAGTTGGGATGGAAATTTGTATCCATAATGGGGATCTCCATGTGAACTACTAAGATTCTAATTTTGTAAGATATTGGTAAAAGAAGTGAATGTTCATATTGAATGGAGTTTACTTCAGCTTGTTTTCTATGTAAGATAATAAAAGTGTTGGGTTTATTCAAGTGTGAAGTCCCACATTGGATATGTAAGGAGGAGTGAAAGAGTTTAAAAGAAGGAAAGGCCCATGGAACTAATGCCTTAAGGTTTTGGTTCAAGACGTGGTGTCTCACTTGTGACTCTTCACTGTGAATTACCTTAGACCTATGCAGCAGGAACGATATGGAGCACCTACTCTACTGGTCGTTTCCTCTCTCAAGGAATGGCAGAGGCAAATAGAGCTTTTGCACATTTTCGTTAATCCACGAACAGGATTAGGATCTATATAGACACATAGACCCATGGATCCATACATCTCGATCGGAATTGATCAATATATCTCTCGAAAATAAGGTAGATAATAAATGTGATTTGGGCATATGTAATAGTAACATCATGTCAAAATAAAAATCCCTCACAAAGGTGCTTGAGAAAGCTTATGCACAATATGTGATGATTAAATGGCCTACTACTTTTGTACCTTTACTTCATTTCAAAATATAATTAGTGAATATTTAGGTACAAACATTATGAAGATATAATAGTGTAATGTATGTATAAATTTAGAATACATTGTTGTTGATTAGTACAGTGCTTGGACATAGTAAGAATAGAAAATGAGATAATATGCTAAGATGTAGAGAATAAAATAGTAAAGAAAATAGATGGAAAGGAGATAAAATGTAAGGATATTGTTAAGGAATAATTTTTAATTGTGCCCCGCAATATGTCCGGTGAAATATATAACCTTTGACATCAACCTATTTAGATCAACTTGAGGTCATGACTCATAACATGTATCATTATTTTATGCCGAAAATGATTTGAGACCATAAACCAATACAAAATAAAAGTTGTTTACATGATAGATATTCATAACAAGACTGACAATGCTAAATAATTTGAAAATAAAATAATAGGAACACATAAACAAAATAGAATTAGAACAAGGACATGCGGTCATCAAGCTTGTAGACAACTAGGCACAGGGTTGGTATGTGGATTAAGAAAGTTTCATAAAGTCCTAGGATGTAGCCTACAAATGGTCCGTGGAACTTATTCTATTTATCAAGTTTAGGCTTTCCATGAAACTTATTTTTCTTTAGTACTGTTAATGATATCTCATTATTTTTAGGATAAAGAACTTATACCGAAAGCTTATTTAAGTATACGAAGGAAGACTTAAGTTTTGAAAATGTTTATGTGATATGTTAGACTGGTATATATAATAAATATCTATATATAATTAAGAATCTACTATGCTTAGACATTTTACTAATGGTATAACTAAATTGTAGTTTACATAAGAGGTGATACACCTCTGTCTCGTCTTATGTAAGAATCTGGGTTTGAGTATTGCAAATGGAAAGAAAATGTCGTTAAGAAAGTTAATCCTATCATTTTGTGGATGTTCTTGATTTGAATGAGATTACTTTTGAATGAAAATACATGTGATTTGGAGAAAATGTATTAATCAAATATTGTATAATATTTTGTATTTGATTTACCTATCTCAAAATTGAAAACATGATTAATATATTATAAATGAAGTTTTTATTTATGTATCTCTATATATGAATGAAGATAGTAGCATAATATAGGAAATTAAATATCTTTTCGATCCAAACTAGACTTGTGATTTTTTTAAGATGAATGATTTTATCACTTCCTTTTCTAATTGTATTCCTTATTATCCTTTTGAATAACTTTTGTAGTATAATTAATATTCACTACAATAATATATCTTTCCTAGATTAAAATTAATAAATGAAAAGATGAGTCAGAAAATGTCTCGTTTTGCATAAATAGGTTGCTATATTACATAACCTATGTCAATTATCAGCTTAGGTTGCTATATTAAAAAATAGATCTAGGCTTACTTAACCAAAGTCTTAGTCTGTGTTTGATAAGGATTAAAAAATTTAGTTTTTGCTTATTTTTGAAAAATAAACTTAAAATGTAAACAATATATGTATGTTTGACAACCAAATGAAATTATAAACTTAGTTTTTTTTGAAAAATTAAGCCAAAACTAGAAGCTCCAAAATTAAGGATTGATTTATTTTAGGTTAGCTTTTTTTTTTCTTCAATTTTTCCACTTTCCATTTTAATCCATCACAACTATATTAGGGATGAGATTATTAAAACATTTGTGATAAACTTTACATTTGTGTATTATTTATTGTCAATTGTGTAATCGAGTGTAGCAACTTCTATTTATTTATATATCATGTTGTGTTTTAATATTGATATTAGTTTTCATATTGTATTTTATTTTAATATATTTTTTAGCCTTTTGTTATGCACTATTAAAAATTAATTTTCTTAGTAAAAATATATATGATAGTAAATATTAAAAAAATGTCTATTTAAAGAAAACTGTAAAAAACAACCAAAATAATCATAACGTAAACAAATAACTCTATACCCTTTTATGTAATTTACTAAATAAACGACAATCTTTCTACTTACCCAAACAAAACATATTAGTTTATATTCAGTTTTCAACTAAGGTACTCAAACAAAATATATTAGTTTATATTCAGTTTTCAGCTAAGGTACTCAAACATAAACAAATTATAATCTCACAATTTATAAACTGAAACCTGTGCGTTTGATATGGATTACGTTTTCAGTTTCAGTTTATAAGTTGTGAGATTATAAACTGTGAGATTAAATTTTTTAAGAATATAATATGTTTATTTTTGAGTACCTTAAGTGAAAACTGAATATAAGCTAATTTGTTTTTTTTTTGGATAAGGTATAAAAAAGTTTACATAGTAAATTACAGAAAATAGTAAGATGTTATTTGTTTATGTTATGATTATTTTGGTTGTTTTTTACACTATTTTTTAAATATACATTTTTTTAATATTTATCATTATATATATTTTGATTATAAAATTTTAAAAAATTAATATTGCATATTGAATGCTAAAAAAATATATTAAAATAAAATACAATAAAAATCAAGATCAATATTAAAAAACTAGATAACACACAAATAATTCAAGTTTATCAACTTTTTTTTTGTAGAAAACAAAGTTGCTAAACTCGAATTACATAAAAAAGAGGAGAGAGATAAAGGAGGAAGAGTAAAAATGAGGAGAGATATAATGTTATGATTGTGTAAACTGAGAATTGGAAAAATTGAAGGGAAAAAAAAGCTAATAAAGAATAAACTAACTCATGATTTTGGAAATTATACTTTTAGCTTATTTTTTCAACAAAAAAATGAGTTTATAATTTTATTTAATTAAGGTTTGTGTTATTGGGTTAGGTTTTGAAGTCTCACAATGGATAATATAGCCAACTCAGTGTGATACTTAAAGTTATGAGAGTCTCTCACCTATAGGCTTAAGTCTTAATAATTGGTGATTTTATTGAGAGTTCTGCCACGGAAAGAGTTACCTACATACTGTATGAAGTTATATTACCAAATGATGATAGATACTGAAACTGGCAAAAGAGAAAGGGCTACCTCATTTTATTGTCAATAGAGTGAAAGTCATAATAGATGTTACCACTTAAATGGAGGAGCTATGTTAGGAATCTCACATTGGGTTGCATAGAAACTCAATGTGATACTAACCATGAAACTCTCTTACCTAATAGTTTAGTCTTTTGAGTTAAGTTATACTCTTGTACTTAAGTCCTAATAATTTCTCTTTGTTTGGAAGGGTAGAGTTAGAAAAGAGATAAAAGTGGGAGAGAGAAGCTGAAGAGAAATGAAAAACTTCTCTCATTTGGTTGAGAAAAGAAAAAGAAGGAGAGAGGAAAAAAGTGGTTGGGTCCACAAAAAGTTTTTCTCCCCACTTATGAGACGAAAGTGAGAAGAGAAAGAGAAAATTTATTGAAACAAAGATCTAGTGTGTCAAACCATGTTCCGTACTAATGGAAATATCACTACAAGAAATTTGCCATATACCTACGGACATAAAGTGTAGGTAAAAGATAAAAAAACCGTAGGTATAGTTCAAAAAACTTTTACCTATGGATACTTTTTTCGTCGTATTTAAGTCGCTATACCTACGGATTTTCACTGTCACTATAAGTTTTAGTGACGGTTGTCGGGAAAGTGGGTATAAACATTAAGCTAATAGGTGTATGTTAAAATAAGCTCCTAACTTATGAGTTACAAGTCATCTCCAAATAAACGATTATGGACTTACCACTTTAGAGATTTTAAGCTCATTTAGCAAACAAAAGCTAGTTGATTGACTTATAAGTCAACACAACCAAATATACTCTAAACTAAACTTAATTGTAGAAACAAAATCATATGTATGTTTGTGCACTAAATGAATAAAGATCTAAACTAATACAAAGACATAATTACTACTAATAAAACATCATTACATTTTACAAATCAGGATATGTTCAATACATAGTACTAAGATAACAACATTAACAACACATACAACTTAGTACTTGTAATTTTATATGAAATTATTTATCTCACCTTTGATGCATAACTATTATTGTATAGAGCATATAGAATGACTTTTTATCCATGAATACCCTCTTTATAGTTATCCTTGCTTTATGGATCTTATCATGCACATATGCTAGAGTAGGTCAAACATTAGCATAAGCAATTCTAAACAACCAGATCAGTAGAACAACAATATTGACAATAATTGTAAAATCATTCCAAAAATAGTACTAATCACAACCTCCATAAACTTATTAGCATTTATATCCATGCAATATTTAGAATCAATAAAATGTTTGTGTTGATGAATGCTTTTGAGTGTAATGAAGGTGGTTGTAAAACAAGCTCATTCAAGACTTATGATTTTTTTTCACTCTTATCTTTTCCTTAACAATACAAGTAAAACTCATGATTGTAGATAAACTTTGTTGTATTGGATGCTTAAGCAATGTATATTTCCCCACTATCACTCAAAATCAAATTTAAACAAAACTCAACACACTAATCTTTTAATACTGCAAACAAGATAACAAAATAAAAAAATCTATAATGCTAAAAAAAATAAAAAACCAATATCACTCAACTAATTATTTATTAGTATAAAAGTATCTATTAATACTACAAACAAAATAAAAAAATAGCTATTAATATTTCATTAAACTTGCCTAAATACATATATTTTGTTTGTCATAATGTGACAAAAGAATAAGGATTAGACGGTGTATTTTTATTTTGTGTGATTTTGTTTTTGTTTTTAAATGGAGTTTAAAAAACGACCCCGCATGGAGTTTACAAAAGACCCACATGGAGTGTAAAAAAGCAAGAGACAATTTGTTTGAGTCATTTTCACAAACACCTCAAGCATATACCTAAAACTTGGAAGTGTTACAACCATCGCTCCTGTTTGTGTTACAAATTCTATAAATAAAGCTAATTACTTCATCAAAAAGCCTTTTGAGATTTGTTTCACAAATGTTTTTTTTTACAAGATTCAATAAATTCGATTGTTTCTTAGGGTTCATAAATTCAATTTTTTAGGGTTCAAGGAATGCAATTGTTTTTTTTAAGGTTCAATGAATAAGAAGAAAAAACATAAACTTGTTTTGCTACAACATATGATGGATGTTGGGACTTTCCAATAGAAACATAAACTTTTCTTCAAGAAGATGAACATTTTCGTGCCCAAGGGGAGAGAAAGAGAGAGAAACGCACCTTGTTCTTTCGTTGTTGTCGGCTCTTCAACGTTTCTGTCTCACCTTGTTCTTTACCGTTTTGTATTGGGAGAGAAAGAGAAGCACATGCCTAAAACACCTCAACAACAACGTTGAGAGAGAGAGAGAGAGAGAGCAAGATAGGTATAAGTGTATTTGGCTAATTGTACTCAATATTTGTTCTTTATTACTCAATATTTGTTCTTTATTACTTCTAATTATACTCAATATTTATTATTTATTACTCAATATTTGTTCTTTATTACTCAGTATTTGTTCTTTATTACTTCTAATTCTTTATTGGTTCATTTCCTATGTGAATTTATTTCATAGAAATTAAGTAATAATATAGATTCTCTTATAGTAATATAATCAAGGAGTTGACTCTTTAATCAAAAAATAAATTCTCAACTATTTTAAAAATATTTTTGAGATTTGATGCGGTGTGGACATTAGTTTCTTCAGCTTCATCTATTTCGTAAACGATTAAATTTTAACTATTTCAAAATCGATTTAGTCATTAATGGAGGAATACGGACTCTGGATAGTGTAAGTAAGAGGGATTAGAGATTAGGAACTAAAAAGACAAAATGTTTAATTTAGGACCAAGGTTTTAAAAAAAGTTATATATATATATATATATACCTATGGTTTTGAAAGTAGGAATTTGTAGGTATATGTAATCTATATCTACAGTTTCAAAAATATGCATCTGTAGGTATATGCAATTTATACCTACGGTTCTAAAAGTATGCATATGTAGGTATATGCAATCTATAGTTATGGTTTTGAAGCCGTTGTTAAAGCATATAGTTACAAACATTACTTTCTCTAGGTATAAGGCATCTATACCTACATAATGTATTATGTCACTAATACTTATAATTACGAACTTAGACATCTGTAGCTATATTATACTTATACGTACGCTTTATTATACGTGCATAGATATATTATGTCTATACCAACAGTTTTATTAGCTGTCACTATAAGCGTCCGTAGGTATATGGCAAATTTCTTGTAGTGTATGTCGTGTCAATTAAAAAATAAATGTTTATTATTTTTCTATTGTTATTTTATTATCATTGGTTCGTGACATGGTTTGGGACACCATATAGGACAACAGATGTTTGTCAACTTTATAGAATATATCAATAATACAGTAACAATATATAAAACTTATATACAGTTAAAAAGTAGAGAGGACCCACCAAAAAATCTTTATCTTCCTAATTTAGTCAGAAAGTGGAGAGATGATGAAAATTTTGCATAAAATGTAAATATGCCTTCAATTTTTTTATTTTATCTATTTTATGGTTTTAAATATAACTAATATAAATAAGTCTTTTTTGGATATAAAAAATATCAATTGAAAATGTTAATTGAAATTATAATAAAATATATATAATAAAATTTATAATTTAATATTATAAATTTATTTTTAATTAATAATAAAACAACATTTATTTGTCTCTTTTCTTTATTTTAGGGATACTTTTGTTACTTGAATCACAATATCGTCTCTCTTCTCATTTTCTATCCGACCAAACAAAAGAGAAAGATAATATATATTTTTCTATTCATTCTTCTCTGATACCAAACATCACAAAAGTATACTCTATTTATCATATTTCTCTTTCTCACCCCTTCATCTCTTCCTATTTACTCTTTTCAACCAAATAAAAGCATTAGTGTTTTTTTTGTTCAGTTTGAAGATGCCCATTTTTTTATTTAGTTGATTTCATATAGTGGATGTTGTTCTTGATTTTTTTCAAGGGAAAAAGATTCCTTTTGTTAAAGAAATAGTTCTATCAACATATTCTTATTCTATTTTGTTTCGACATAAAATAAGCTAATGTCAACGAACACTGATGTATTTCCAGATTGGTCAAGGTAGGGATGAAGATCCTCAGTTGAAACTGTTGAGGAAGGAGTAGTTTGAAGGAAAGGAGTGTCTTGATATTGTCTGTAATAATGGGATAATAGCCATCCAAATTGGTACCCTTCAATTTATTTATTATTATTGTCGCACCCAATTTTCGGTTATGGGACCTCTTAGAGTCGTCACTACATTTTATAATAAAAAATGTAGAAAAATATTTTAGTTCAAACACATTGGTCAAGGTTCAGGAGTTGATTACGGATCGATGAAGATATTAGCACTTCGTCCACTTGTAATTAAATGGTACATTTGCCAATTACACGATTTAAATACCTTTAATTTATTTTAAATTAAATTAGCTAAGACAAAATGATTATTTTTTCATTTTTGTGTCTAACAATATTAAATCATGTTCATACTTATCTCTGAATGCTTTAGGAAATCAAGACTACACAGTTATAGGTTTTAAAATTATTTATTAGTAAAATAATTATCTCTTTATTAAGGATGAAACAACATAAACTAATGTCTGCACCACTTCTCAGTTTAAAGAGGTTTGAAAATAATTATAATATTTTTTTTGTTTTTATTGTTATTTAGAAATTAATCTAGTGAAAAGAAATGTCGTAACACGACAGTTCAATGATGGTATGAGAATAAAAAATGTTACCATGACCTACCTCCATTCTTTGATTAATCCCCAAAAAGTTATAATTTTTTTATAGACACTAATAATAAAGTAATATGAAAGTATTTTTGAATCAATAATTTTTTTTATTAAGAGTCATTTTAAATTAGTGAAAGGTTCTAAGTTTTTGTTAATAAATTTTTTATATTTAATTATAAAAAAAGTAAATTTAATTAGTTGTTAAAAGAAAGAAAAACATAAAAAAGATTAGCTACATTAAAGGATTTTTATCACTTTTTTGTTATTACTATTTATTCATAAATAAAATTAATATTTACTTTTTATTTCTGTAATTGGACTTTCGGAAGATATAAAAGAAAATAAATTTTTTTAAGTGGATATGATTTTATAGTATGCAAATTAGTATGAACATAAACATAATATAAAAGACGTAGAAATAAGGAAAAGTGATCCTATGCGGCTAGAAGCAATTATGAATGTCCATGTGTCACACAGGCACTAGACATGCGCATAACAGCCCTAATGATGTCACGCAGTGATAAGTGCCAAAAATACATAATTTTCACACATTTTCCATGTCACTTATCCTTGGATAAATTGAAAAAACCAGATTAATTCAACACTTTTTGGATAAAATATCATAATCTTGTATATATGTTTTGTGTATTTTCTTGTAATATAATTTGTAGGATTTTGGTGGAAATGAGAAGAATTAATTAAACACAAACAAAGTGCTTAAAATAGGCCGAAAATGATCATCAAATGACATGCTTAAGCTTGATGTGGTAAGCTATGTGCTTAAGCATGACTCAACAAGACTTGGCCTATGTGGAAAATATGGAGTCAACATGAAGCTGCTCACTAAGCAGCTTAGCTTGGACCAAGCCCACACCTAGCTGACCTGGACACCAGTCTGGAATGGCCAGACCCAACCTAGCATGATCAGAACACAAGCATGCCACAATCAGAATACAAGCCTGACACAAGCCAACCTGCTCAAGCAGATAATTTAGCGGAGCACCTGGACCGCCCAGCTTGAACCACACACCTGACTAGATCAGCAAGCACGAGGCCACGTCACCATTAGCATGGTCAAAGCTGCTCAAGCGGGCAGCTTAGCAGTGCCTAATAAGTAGCTTGGCGGTGTGCACCCAACAACTTGGTCAAGTTGACTTAACCACCAAGCAAACATGACATCATGCATGACCTCATTTCAAGTAGCCTCCATAGGCTTTTCAGAGGTAGCTCACCATAGTTGGGCCAGTAGATCAAAACTAGCTTGGGTGAGTCAGCCCCAAGCAGGTGACCAAGCTGCTTGGCCAAATGACCAAACCCATGCTGAAGGGTTTGGTGAGTAGCTTGGCGGTGGCAGAAAAATCCTATAAATAGGAGGCACTTCAACGCTTAAAAAATTCATTTCTCATTCTAATTCACATTTTCACATTCCACTTCTGTCTCATTCTCTTGTTTATTCTTAACCACTAACCTTCTTTATGAAAAAACAGAAAAATTTCCTTTGGTGCATGCATTGCAGGAACAAACAGGTTGAATTTTCTTTCGACCCAGAACTCAAAAAAACTTTAAGGAAGAAAAAGAAAGCCCAAAGGAAAGCCAAGAAGAATTTAGAATCAATGGCCAATATTCAGCAAACTAGTGAAGGATCAAGGGCAGAAAACCAGCCAAACACTGGAGGATATGTTAGTTTTACGCCAAGGAACATAATTAGAATTGGGAGACCATTCGGGACCCAAAAGACACCAGAAATAAAGTACGGACTAGTACAGCTCATGTACGCCAATCCGTTTGTCGGGCTAGAACATGAAGATCCATACAACCACCTCACGAAATTCTATGAGTTGGTTGGAATTGTTGGTGTCTCTAAAACAAAAGAGGATACCACTTTCATTAGGCTTTTTCCGTTAACTCTAATCAGGAAAGCTAAGGAATGGTTTCTAGATCTACCTCCGCACATTCAGAATGACTGGAATCTGGTGGAGGAGAAATTTATGGGCAGATACTTTCCGCAAGGAAAGTTTATGAATTTAAAAACAGCAATATCCACCTTTGTTCAAACTGCTAGGGAAAGTCTTTACGAATCCTAGGATAGATTCAAATCTATGATTAGGAAGTGCCCAAATAATGGATTTGATGTGCAAACTCAAATCCATATTTTTATCAATGGTTTGCAATAGCAGCACAAGTGGATTCCAAATGCTATTCCTAGCGGACAACTCTTAACCAAACCACCACAACAAGCAATAAATATAATTGAATCCATGGCAATGAATGACCAGAAAAGTCAGCATCAAAGAGGACCACCACCAAGGAGAGGTGGAGTAGTTCAATTAAGTTCAACAGCTGTAATGCTAGATCAACATGAACTGCTTCAACAACAGCTTGGTGAAGTGACTCAAAAGCTTAATGATTTACCTCGACAAATACGGGAATCTTCAAAGAAGCAAGTTTATAGTTGTGATCATTGTACTGATAATCATGAGGAGGGCCATTGCAAAATGAGGAGGTCCATTTTGTGGGCAATCCTCCAAGGCAGAACTTTCAGAATAATTACCCTTAAGGGGGTAATAATCAGTTTCAAAGAAATCAGCAATGGAGACAAGAAAATCCTCAAAAATCACCAGCACAATTCTACCCGAGGAACAATCAGTGCCAACACCCAACACAAGACAAAAGTGTTAAACTGGAGGACACTTTGAATCTGTTCATGCAAATGACAATCTCCAACCAGAAAAATACGGATGCCTCTCTTCGAAATATGGAGATTCAAATTGGGCAGCTGGTCAAACAATTAGCTAAAAATCAGAAATCAACATTTTCAGCTAATACTGAAGTTAATCAGAGAGAGCACTATAATGTGATGGGTTAGCCATGCTCAACAGGGCAGTAGAAAGAAGGTGGTAAAAATATGGTTTAATAGGTAACATACGTCAAGTTAATGACGTTAAAATAACGCTTGCTGAGAGGCAACCCAATACATTTTGAATATATATACTATGTTTTTCCCTTCATTTTTTTTCTTTCTTCTATTTTAATTTTTTTATGACAAAAAGAAGAACAATTTTTATAATCAAAGTAAAAAAAATAAAACTTTTTCTTTAAAAATAAAAATCCTTTGAGTTTTAGGAAAAGTAAATCAGAACTTTTTCAAAAGAAATGTGGGAAAATATAAATGGGTTATTGGGCCAAATCAAATTTTGCAATAATTCAAAAATGACCCAATGATAAGTGCCAAAAGTATATATTTTCACCATCATTCTATGGCACTTGTCCTATGCAAATTGTAGAAAACCAACTTAAATTAACACTTTTTAGGTGAATTTTGCATGATCAAGTAACAAATCAAAGGAAAAAAGGTTGCTTCACCATGAAGAAATCAAGCACAAAGTTGTCCAGTCAAGCCAAACACCAAGCACTAGGCCAGGTCAGCCAGGCACCAAGCACCAGGCCAGGCCAGCCAGGCACCAGGCCAGGCCAGCCAGGCACCAAGCACCAGGCCAGGTCAACCAGGCACCAAGCACCAGGTCAGGTCAGCCAGACACCAAGCACTAGGCCAGGTCAGGCAGGCACCAAGCACCAGGCCAGGTCAGCCAGCAACAAGCACCAGGCCAGGTTAGCTAAGCTGCTGAAACATGCAGTTGAGCGTGGAACCAATCAATTGAGCGGCTGAAACATGTAGCTGAGCGAGGAAGCAGGTCAGCCAAGCTGCTGAAACAGGCAGTTTAGTGGGGAAACAGGTGGGCTAAGCGGTTGGCGCACCAGAAAAGTGATTTTTTGGCAAATCATGGAACATCTTACTTTTTCTTTGCTTAAAGGCCAAGAACATGACCTCATGGATGACATAAGGCTATGACAAGAAGGAGGAGGTGTCACCAGGCATGTAACCTAGCCCACCATAGGAGTCAAGTATGGGCCAAAGTGGCTCTTCATAGGGGCCAAAGGTGAGCAACTTAGCTGCCAAACAAGGCAGCTGAGCATCCAGCACTTTGTCCTATAAAAAGGCACGAAATTCTCATTTTAAAACATTGTACATTCATTCTAAATTTTTCCTAGTTGATTCCTCTTCTTTTCCTTTCATTTTAGGTAGTTTTTAGGCTAGTTTTAGAGTAGTTTTTCATAGAATTCAAGGCAAATGTGATGCAAAAATCAATTTTGTATTCTCATTTGGAACTCAAAAGTATCCAATCCTTGGATGGATGGATCATGCTCCTAAACATTTTCTTTTGAACAAGGTTATGTAATTTCTACTTCTTCTTAATTTACAAAAGTTTGGATTTTAATCATTCAAGTTGGTGTTTTGGTTAATATTATTTGTTTGGTGTTTTGGATTTTAATCATTCAAGTTGGATTTTAATCATTCAAAATACAAGCATGGCATAGTTAGAACACAAGCCCGACACAAGCCAACCTGCTCAAGCAGACAGCTTAGCAGAACACCTGGACCGCCCAGCTTGAAACCATACACCTGACTAGATCAGCAAGCACCAAGCCACATCACCATCAACACGGTCAAAGCTGCTCAAGCAGGCAGCTTAGCGGTGCCTAATAAGCAGCTTGGCAGTGTGCACCAACAACTTGGTCAAGTTGACTTAGCCACCAAGCAAACATAACCTCATGCATGACCTCATTTCAAGTACCCTCCATAGGCTTTTCAGAGGTAGCTCACCATAGTTGGGCCAGTAGCACAAAACTAGCTTGGGTGAGTCAGCCCCAAGCAGGTGACTAAGCTGCTTGGCCAAATGACCAAACCCATGCTGAAGGGTTTGGTGAGTAGCTTGGCGGTGGCGAAAAAATCCTATAAATAGGAGGAACTTCAACGCTTAAAAAATTCATTTCTCATTCTAATTCACATTTTCACATTCCACTTCTCTCTGAAACCGAATTCTCTCTTCTTCTACATCTTCTTATTGTAATTTTCTTGGAGAATTTCTACTCCAAAGTAGTTTAGGTAAGTGTAGTTTATAGTTTTTCTTTCTTAATTCAAGAGGAGAAAGGAGATGACAAATGAGATGCAAAAACATAATTTTGTAATCTCATATTGGTCTAAAAAGCATTTCATCATTGGATAGATGACTCATGCTCCTACAAATTGACTTGGATTATGGTGTAATTTCTTCTCTTTAATTTATCTTTTGAAATTAATGCATTCAAGTTATTACTTTTTGGTTAAGTTTTGATTCTTTATGAAGTTCTTAATGTAGTTTTAGCTTGATCACCTAAAACTTGATTTAAAGATCCAAAATGCTTCTTCTTAAGTGTTGTCAAGTGAACTAAAAAGTATAACCTACATCTTAGTTCACGTACCACATCAAACATCTATTTTAAGCAACTTATGTTCAAGGCTAAATAAAGTTAATGGAGCATGAAGTAGGGCGTGACAACCTACTTTGACGAGTGGTACTTAACTATTATTTAGTGCATTACTTAAGATTTGAAAATCATCTTATCACTCTAGGACACTAGATGAAGGATTTAGAAATGATGTGTGGAATTAACCAAATGTATAACACATAACTTGTAATGTTTTCAAAAATCAAGTAGAGAAATAATTCCATATTTCCAATTAATTTCCTCCTCAAGAATTTGTTTATAATAGTTGTTTTATGATTATGTTGACATGTTAATATTTCATAAACAAAACCAAATCAAAAATATGTTTAAATTTTATTAGTAATATAACATGTTTATAATAATATTCTATTAGGCAATTCCTTATGGTTCAATATAACCCTATACTATACTACAATTGAATCTTGCAAGAGATGCAAATGTAAAATAGTAAAGTGTTAACTTATAAATTTTATTTGTTGACAAAGAAAGAAACCTTGAATCAAAGTGCAATTTAATTCATAAATTGTATCTTTGTGAAAAGGAAAAATACACAGTTATAATGAGTGATGTAACTACTAACTTTTACTTTTGGTCATATCATGTACTTTCCGCAACTAACATTTATTTATTGCTTTATTCTTTATTCTTTATACCAACCCTTCAAAATAAGTTACGATTAAATTCTAACTTAATTGCTTTATTTATTTGCTCTTTACAATTTTCCATAAGGAAGTAGTTTGATTAATAAAGGAAAACGAAAATAAATATCACTCATTATCACTTGTATTAATTTGCTTAATTCATATCATTAAACCGGCATTGGAATTTATTCCAACGAAGTCGAGATGGTATGAAATTGTTAATAATTCAATAAAACTAAGTTTTTTATTAAAGGAATATTCTTGAAACCATTATACCGGCGTTGGAATTTATTCCAACAAAGCCGAGATGACAAGCAAAGAATCGACCTATCATTAAATAAAATAAATCAGAAACTTTCCTCAATAAGCAAGCAAGAAAACTCTTTCAACATGCAGCCGCTTCTGGTTGGCGGGAACGAAGGGAACACCGTGTCTACGCTACAAGTGGCTGCAGGGAATCAAACGTAGGGAGAGGAAGCCATGACCGTGTACTTCACGCCTACGTGAGGAGGACTGCACCTGCCTATGTTTCGCGAGCTGATTCGCTCTAGTTGGCTAGTCAACTGAAGCTTTTACCTTGACACCACATAGTAGGACGTGATTTGCCAGAAAAGGGTTATGCGACCTTGACTTTGAAATCGACCTCACTGGATTCAAACTCACAGTTTTTTCTCTCTTTCTTTTTTTCTCTCTTTGGCTTTATGGAACTTTCTCAAAAAAAATTATGGACTCCTTTTTTTATGCCTATTTTTAGACCCTCCCCCTTTTCTTCTCAACCTAATGACTATTTATATCAAAACTAAATAATTTATCTCTAACTTCAATTTCACCATTTTTAAGGGATACTAACCACATTTATATTTCTGAACCTTTGACTTGGTTTTATTATTGTTGTTTTTTGTTTTGAAAAAAAATTAAAGGTATAATCCTAGGAATATCCAATGGCTTTTTACTATTTATTTTTTATAAATTCAAATTTCAATTATAAAAATAAATAAAAAATAAGTTTAATTATCTTCTATTTATTTTGCAATATAATTTGGAAAATAAAGAAAGAGAAAATACATTTTATTGATTATTTTTTTGCTTATTTTAGGAGAAAATTGTATGGATTTCTAGAAGTCCATTTCTAATTAGGTTTTTTTTTCTTTTTTATTTTATTTTAATTACATTTTTTGAGAAAGAGATATTGGTTTCTAGAACCTATTTATTAAATTATTTTTTAGAAAATTCTTTGTTTATTTTTTAAGAAATTAATTATTTTTCAAAAAATGGTTTTGGGTTTTTTCTAGGTCGGACAAAAATGGGTGTTCTCAGCTATCCCTCTTTACTTATTGATTACATGATAGCAAGAAAATCGAGGTTTGATGGATGTCATGGTAAGTAACTAGTAATTAAATAAATGCTATTTTTGTTGGGCTCAAAGAAAGCCTAACTGATGAAATCTCACTGCTCGAAAAATGTCCATCTTTCTTTTATTAGCTCAATTGTCTTCAAGATGGTTCGATTTTACTCTTGAGGGGTGTATAATAAAACTGGAAGTGAACCCAGAATGCAGGTCACTTTACTGCCGAAATTTGGACAAACGAGGATAAAGACAAAAAAATGTAGGTTGGTGTGGTACTAGAACTTGAGTGAAAAGGGTGAAACCAAAGACACAAGTCAGTGTACTGCATGAATTTTGACACACGAGGTTAAAGACCAAGAACGTAGGTCAGTGTACTACTAGAACTTGGGATGAAAAAGGTGAAATCAAAGACACACGTTGGTGTAATGTTGGAATTTGGACATATGAGGATAAAGACCAAGAATGCAGGTCAGTGTACTGCTGCAACTTGGGTTGAAAAGGTGGAACCAAAGACGCAAGTTAGTGTACTGCCGGAATTTGGAAACACAAGGAAAATGACCAAGAGTACATGTTAGTGTATTACCGAAACTTGAGAATTAATGTCACACCGAACAGGGGGCCTAGAAGGATTGATTTCGAGGTCGTCAAGCATTGGATCCTCGAAGGTATGACTTTAGTTCATCAAGCATGGGACCTCGAAATTACAACTTGAGGTCGTCCAGCATTAGGCCCTCAAATTTTAAAAACGTCATGCACAAGGCCTAGAAAGATTGACTTCGAGGTCGTCAAGCACAGGGTCTTCGAAGATATAATTTGAGGTCGGCAAGCACAAAGCCCTCAAATTTTCAAAACGTCAGACACAAGGCCTAGAAATCTTACATCGCCTGGAAAGCTTAAATTCCACATCGAGGTACAGGACCCGAGAAGTTTAGATCTCACATCGAGGTACAAGACCTAAAAAGTTTAGATCTCACATCAATGTACATGACCTGGAAAGTTTAGTTCTCAACTCCACGTACAGGACCCGAAAAGTTTAAATTTCACATAGAGGTACATGATTTGGAAAGTTTAGATATCACATCGAGATACAGGACCCGAAAAGTTTAGATCTCACATTGCAGTACAGAACCTAGAAAGTTTAAATTGCTCATCGAGGTACATGACCCGGAAAATATATATTCCACGTCGAGGTAGAGGACCCATAAAGTTTAGATTGCACTTCAAGGTACAAGACCCGTAAAACTTAAATTGCTCGTTGAGGTACAGGACCCGAAAATTTTAGATCTCAGGTCGAGTTACAAGACCCGAAAAGTTTAGATCTTACATCGAGGTACAAGAACTAGAAAGATTAGATCTACAGGACCCAAGAAGTTTAGATCTCACGTCGAGGTACAGGACCCAAAATGTTTGATTGTGATGAATGTAAAGTAATGAGTGAGTGTTTGGGAGTATGTTATGTATGATGTTTGTCATGATGCCATGAATGGGTTGTGAATGTATTGAAATGAAAGGTAGAAACTATACAATAATGTTCTAGTGCGCTCATGAGTTGTCTTTGATATATAAATTTGTATTCTTTTGTTGAGCTCGATTGAAATGTGAACCCATTTTTTAACTATTGCAAATCGGGATGATCTGGTGAGGGTTTGTTGTCCCAGTGTTGTATTGAGAAGAACAACTAATCCCAATAATGTTGCCCTAGTATAAGTTGTTTGGAACTTCACTCTTGGGAGATGGAAGTGTGATTGCTCGTTTTTCTTTGGAGGAAATACTTTGATTGTCCTAGTTTGCTTAAACTATAATGGGCACTTGCATAAGGGTATTATTTTAACTTTCCCTAATTATGCCCAAAATACCTTATGTAGGTATTTGTTGGGATTTCTCTATTTTTGTAATGAGACTAAATCGCCTTTTCATGTTGTTTCTGACTTAGTACCGCTCTCCTCTTCTTATGTTGCCCTTGTAGGTTTTCAACCTGTCACGCCCCGATTTTCGGTTGCACGACTTTGTTTAGAGTCGCCACTACATTTTATAGTTAAAAATGTAGAAAAATCTTTTAAGTCCAATTACCTTGGGCTTTTGGATTTTTGATATCCAAGTTCGGGAGTCAATTATAGGATAGGGAAGGTATTAGCACCCTACCCGCCCGCCTTAAGCGGTACCCTTCATTAAAAATATTTCTTTATTATTATTATTATTAAATTGTCGGATTAATTAATCAATTATTAATAAGGGAAAAAATTATTTTTATTATTGAGCCTGACAATATTGACTTTGGTCCTACGTACTCCTATTAAGGGGATCAAGGCTTACGTAGTTCTTTAAGTAGAAAATGGTTTATTGGTTGAACATATTTTATTTAAAGAAAATATATACTTTAGTCAAAAATATATATTTTGCAAGTTTTGTTTATTATAAAAAAGAAAGGTTTTTTATTTTGTTATTTAAAAAATAGAATTAAATTGATTTTGAGATTTAATCGATTGAAAAGAAGCGGCGTAGCGCGACCTTTCGAAGATGATCTGAGAAGAAAGAGGCCTCCAGGACGACCTTCTCTCAATCTTTGATTAATTCTCAAAATTATTTCATAAGCATTTATAATTAATATTCTTAAGTATATGTATTTGTACAAAAATAAATTTTTTACAAATGATAATTTTAATTATAGTAAAAAAAGTTATAGTTATTTGGTTAGAAAAAATTTCTATTTGAATTCAAAAATAGTTTGGTGATGGTTAACTATTTTAAATGAAATTGTTTTTTGGTTATTACTATGCATTCATAAAAAGGATTTTCGATACCACTTTGTTAGGTTAAAAAAAAGTTTATTAATTAGTGCTAAAAAAAGATCATTTTATTATTTCATAAAAAAATATTTATTTATTTTTATTTCTGTTATTGATTCTGTTTGACATTATAAAAAAAAGATTACATTTTTGTTTGTGAAATCAAGTTGATTTTACAATAGAGAAATAGAAACATTGTGCGAAAATGGGGAAAACAAACCTGTGAGAGTTATATTCCTATGCGGATGAAACCAAATAAGGTTGTGTGTCATGCTCACAATGGTTGGTGCTAGATTCACCAAAGGAGAGTCCATGTGGCTGTCTTCGGTTGGCTGGAGGGTGAGGGTGCACGGAGAGGAGCGTGCACTCATCCATACGGAATCCCTTGTTCCTAAGGGATATGTGTTCCAGTGTGGCATGGTGCATTAGAAATGAGACACATTGTGGTGCGTGATTGGTCAGGTTTTTGGTCAATGTGGACAAGGAAATTGTCCACCAATATGACGGTTTAGATGCCTTTGTGAGATGGGAACACATGGAGAACAATAGTCTTACCCGCACCAGATCCCTTTCTTTAGAAATATTTCTCCTCTTCCCACTGTTTCACGTAGCCTTTTTTTAAGTTTACACTTTAGATTTTTCCAGTGTTTATAGTGTCTCTAGTGTATTTACAGTGTTTTTTAGCAGCCAAGATAGAAGAAATAAAACCTAACACTACTAATCCTTATTTATAATTCTTTTTAACCTAACCTAATCTTAACAAATTGCTAACAAATAAAATCCACTAACTCATAATCTCCTATTAATAGGCACTCACCAAGTCAGATTTGACTTGGTGTTTTATTATTTTTTAATTCATTATTTTTTATCTTTTCATTTAATAAAAGACAATTTAAATAAGTTTATGTATTTATTTATTTTTATATCCGAATTAATTCACAAAAAATAAATAATTTTTTTTTGAATATGTCTAAATTATTTTAAAATTATATTTTCAAAAAACTAAAATAAAAAATTATTTTATTGTTTATTTGGAATTTGAAAGAGATATTTAGAATATATCACTTATCTTATTTATTTTATAAATTCGAAATTAATTATAAAAATTAATAAAAATTATTTTTAATTATCTTTTATTTATTTTATAATAAAATTCGAAATAATAAAAATTAAATAATAATATAATGTTTATCCTTTTTTTAGAAGAAAAATGATTATAGGCTTTTTTTAGGGTCTATTTTAATTTAATTCTTTTTTCTTATTTTTATTATTTTTAGATTTTTGGTTAACCCAATCACCTAGATTTAGGAACCTTATCAACATAAATTTATTTTTTTTTGTTGTATGTTTTTATTTTTTATTTTTAAAAATGAAGCTTCTAAAATGATATTATGAGTAACTTAAATTTAATTAATTTAATAATTTCGAAAATGATTATAAAAATTTCATAAATATAGTTTAATTATTTTTATTCATTAAATATTAAAATTTTGGAAAATACAAAAATAAATAAAATTTATTATTTTTATTTTAAAATGTTTTGGGTCTTTTCTGGGTCGGACAAAATTGGGTGTTCACACAACCTAACACTCTTTTTGTTCTGCTTTTTTTTTTCTTCTCTTTTTTGAACACCCTCATGCAAAATTGCCCCAGTTTTGTGCTCTTCAATTTGATAAATATGGGACTCGCCCAGAAATTGCCCCAATGTTAGATATTCTAGGTTAACCTTCTACTCAAATTATGTTTCTAATCTTTAATTTGAGGGGCCTTCTATAATAATAATCTCGAAAACTGCCCCAATTTAAGTGGTTGTTCCTCTCTTGGTCTAGTGTTTTTACTTTTTGAGAAAGTAATTATTTTGAAAAAAAAAAATTTAGCTTTTTCTTACAAAATAAAAATGGGTGTGCACAATTATGCATGTTGTTGAACAAATAAAATTGCTATCTAGTGTCTACGTTTGATTGATCAAGGGCTGATGTGAACCTCAAAGATCCTAACTTTGATATTGATGGCCTTGAAGGCATAAGTGGTCCTATGACTAGGGCTAGAGCAAAAAGGGCTCAAAATGCCCTTGGAGACTCATAATGTTGATCCATGATAGTGAACCAAAAATAGCCCAACGGGGTATAAAGATGCTCACTAGCATCTTGGTCCATGGTTTTGACCGAGCCAAGGATGGATCAAGCCATGCGCATGACTCATACCCCGGGTCTAAACAAGACGCCAAAAATGGCCCTGACATGGAGCCAGATGCATCAGGCTGAATTTCTGACCGAGTTGGGGACTTTGGTGCACCCAGTGTTGCACCAGGCGCTGGGCCAAACTGGCCTAGCCAGGAAATCTGACCGATGCGCATGCGCCTAGCGTGCCGCATCAGGCACTGGGCGTAGCCTGACCGAGTCAAGCCTAGCCAATTTAATTAGTATTGAGCAAATTTAATTTTTATCATAAATGTGTGGTCTAACTTTTGTCCAACACTTAGTTTATTTAATTAAAGCATGTTATTAATAAATTTGCCCATAAAAATTGACCAGAATGAAAATTGACTCGTGGATGATTAAGTCAAGCCTAAAAGTGTAACCAACACTTTAATGATTGGACCAACTTATAATTTTCGTGAACCAAACTCAGCCTAACTTTCTCTAAAATTATTTGGCAGATAAATAAACACTATTGTAGCCGTTGGAGGGAGATTGCTCGAAGGGAATCACAAAGTGACTGTGGAGGAGCTTAATGGAGCCTTTATGAGGCTTAAACACCATGTTTGGACCGTTGGAGCTAAATCCACCTGGGCACAATTCATCCAGAGGAATCCTATGTTAATTTCAGAGCTGTTGGAGCAAAGTTGCTCGAATGGAATTTGCATATGGCCGTTTGAGACCTTAATGGTGCATTATGCACATGTCCTAGCCGTTGGCAGCCTACCATCTTGCACCAACGCCATCCTATGCTATTTAGTGGATCCTTAATCAACACTTAGCTGTGGGAAATTCATTCCTTAGCAAAGAAATCCTATGCCAAGTCCAAGTGTACCCGAGGAGCATTAAGAAGGCTTNCCAACAATTTCCATGTGCCAAATTAGAAGAATCCAATGGATCTAATCAAAGCTTAGCCGTGAGCATTAAGGAGTCTTCAAGTCTCTTGATCATATCACTTAATGATTGAGTCGTGCACTTAAGGAGAAAAGGAATCCCATGATCATCACTATCCAACCGTGGCAATCAAGTACCTTAGACCAAGTCATTAAGTTTGTTTTCAATTATAATAAAGCACACGAAACACATGTGCTATTTTCTTTACTACTCGAACATAGTCTAGTTTAGGAGTAGATTCATTTGGTTTTAGAGCATCCAATGTAAACTTGCTAAGCATAAGTCTTAGCTACAAACCGTGGGAGCCTTAGAGGCTTGCCTATAAATGTAATGCTTCTTGCTATGAAATAAAGAACATTGAGTTGAAAGTAAATTGAATTCCTTTGTCAATAAAAAAAAAGATTATATCCTTGTGAGAGTATTCTCTAAACCTTCTTGGTTGAACCAAGATTAGAAGTTCTTATCAAGAACCAAGTTCTTGTGGCGAGCATCACTTTGGCTTATCAACACCTCAAGTGTTGTGGCGTCTTCACCCCAAATCTTTTCCATCTTCTTTTATCCAATTTCAATACATTTCCGTTGCTTAATCTCAAGGGCTCCACTCAACCGTGAGTCTAGGCCATACACCAACCAAGATAGATCGTTTCAAGAGTCTTTTATCTAAGAGGTTCACATCAAGGGCACATTTGGATAAATAACTACATGAGAGCTTATGACCTCCCTATATGCTCTTTTAGCTCACTTCGTCACCTTTGATAAGCTCATTTCAATAAGCTAGACAGAGCACATATCATAAGTTATCTTTAAAAGCTCTTCTAACCACCTGCTTAAGTGCTTAAGCTCAAGTAACCTCTCATTATATTCTTCCAAATGCGCCATTACTTATTTAGCTATCCTTCAAATGGGGAAAGCTGTAAGCGTCTGACTATATTTCAAATAA
Organism: Lupinus angustifolius; assembly: GCF_001865875.1. NCBI lineage: Eukaryota > Viridiplantae > Streptophyta > Magnoliopsida > Fabales > Fabaceae > Lupinus > Lupinus angustifolius. The sequence continues at coordinate 52,802 of NW_017715348.1, forward strand.
AATGATCAAAATTTAGTTTCATGCACGTTGTTGTTGCACTTCCGTCACCTGCTAAAAAAAGTTCATTTTATGTGAGTAATATCATTTTTAAATGTAATTTGTATGATGCTGATCTAATTTTTGCTTCCTCCACAACGCAGAAGTTTGGGTGCAGGCATTCTTGGAGTCGACATTGATTCTGGTAAGATCCTTATCAATTCTGATTTATGTTGCTGAAAGGGTATTGTTCTAGTTTAAAATTTAGCCTTTTTCTGTGTTCGTTTCTCTTTGATTGGGCTTAAATGTGTGCAAAATATATTATAGTTCTGATGTGTATGATCAAAAGGAAACATTACAATGCTTATCAGTATCATCTTATGTAGGCACATTCAAGCTATTAGTGAAACATCCTTGTTGTACTGCATATGCAGCATCAACAGATGGATAATATGCATGAATAAAACATTAATTCCAGAATTAAATTTATTTTGTATTTAATATGTGGTTTTCAGCAATTTCGAGAAAAAAGGAAGTTGTGAAATGTCTTTGAATTTTGGTTCTGGAGTCCTATTGTGCTGTAAGGAGAAAGAAATTCTTCTGTTTGGCTTGACTTGCACCTTCTGCTATAAACTAAGTAGGTTTTGAGTAGGATTATTTTAAGAGAATAAAATATCTCCTCATATATCATGAGATAACTTATCTCTTCAAGCTACTAAGAGTATGACATTGTACTTCTTTTTTTAGTTTTTAGAAATATTTTTATAGAAAATCATTAAATATAACACATGTCATAATTTTAATGGATAGAGGAGATAACTTATACCAAAGAATACTTTATTCCCTTGTTTTAAATTGTTTTCTATGTGCTTGTTTAGAGGACTTCAAACTAGTAGGGTTAAAGGCTTGGTTGTTTTTATTGTTGTTTTCTATGTGCTGTTGAGTGAGATTAAATTATCTTTTGCCATGCAGTTTGAGTGTATCAAAATGAATACATCTGAATTGGGGGAATGATGGCTTAATTACACTATTTTCAGAGATTTGGAATCTGCTCGGACCAGTAAGTATCATAACTTTTTACCTTACTATTATTTTTCTTTCCGCTCTGAGTGTCAACCACCAAATAAGAAAATGTTGGTTTAGAAGGCATCATATATTTGTACAGACATACACAGCATTATAGTGAGAGAAGTGGTTCAGTGATTTACAGTGAGTTAAGCATTGATATTCTAAATTCAAGGCTGCTCATGATCTCTTCTAACTAAGCTACCAGCAAGCCTTTCTATTCTCTCTATCTTGGCAATCATGCATGATTTCTTCCCTTTCCCAAGCCCTGTCTCTCCACTGCATCATTCCAATGTCGTTTTCCCGTCCTTCCCTCTCTTTCTGCTTGGATTCGTCATCTGAAATTGATTAATTTTATAGTGCACATGACCTCTTGTAAACAACCCAAACACATCCCTACCTTTCTCTAAATAAATTTGTTGTTTATGTTGGAACCTCAGCCATGGAAGTCATATGAATCCAACCAACATGTGTCCGAGGTAAAATTTAGTTTTTCCTTGTTTTCTATGATTATAAAAATAAAATTTCAGTAGGTAGCGGGAAGTAGAAATCATTTCGAACATGGGAATCTTAGTAACCTTACTCTGCAGGATGCTCTTGGGTGTATTCATTTTGTAAAATTTTCTGCATTGTTTGGCACCATTTCCTGAAAAAAATTCGTGAATGTTATTGAATGATTTGGTATAGGTTCCTGAAATATCTCATATGACGGTTGCCAATTCCCTAAAAGGGAAGGTTACATTTTGATAACTTCTAGGGATGTCTTTGATTATAGGATCGTTTTAGCTTGAAGTCTTGAGCTTTTTAAGTTGTAATTCGTTTTTGGTGAATTGTGAGAATTTTGGGTTGTTTTGGTGAGGGAAATGGAAAAAATTAGAAGGGGGAAACGCCACAAGCAAGAAGGCTTAATAAGCTAGTATTATTCGCCACAAGCTAGGAAGGTTGATAAGAACTCGTCAATGGTGGCCACAGCCAACAATGGATGTTTTTAGGAGAATTCTCTCAACTAAAATAAACACAAGGTTTTCTCAAAATTAAACTTAACTTTATTAATGACAATTCAATTACATAAATAGGCAATCTGATTGTCTTGGGCTGAAATAAAAGACTAAGTCCTAACTAACATGCATAATGGAAAATCCTAATTAAAACTTAGGCTGAAAATGGATATGAAATAATAATGTAACTCCTAATTAAATCATGTAAATGGTTGAGTTGTGGTGGTTTGCTCCTATTTTTAAGGGATTTGAATCTGATCCAATTTTAGTTGATAGGAAATAAATTATCTCTTCAACACACCATATTGAAGATATCTTCCCTTTTTTAGCTTTGATATATCCCTTTTGGCCTACTGAAATGATGATAGCTTTCTCTTGAATTTCTCCAATCGTGTTGCTTGAAGATAGATTAGATTTGACCAATTTGAAATAGGCAAATCTTTTTCCAACCGTGTGGATTGATTCCAATCTGATTTAGGCATAGATATTTCACTAAATCTCCTTTCTTATCTCTAGTCCTTGCCATTCCATCATTGTAGTCGTGACTAGTTACCCTTGAACCTAGGTGAACTAATTGGTCATGAATCTGGACCATGTTATATATGAATCCCAACCCACATTACATGAATTAAATACTAATATTTTTGACAACAAATAAACTAAACTCCTAAGACTATATGAGAATGCAATCTCATTTATTTGATTCAATGGAAATAAAAATAAACCTAAGTAGAAAGTGACCTAAGGACATAAATGTCATTCTCACATACCCTCTCATGGGTTAATTGTGTCATTTGAGACTTTAAGGACCTCTGCTTTGGCCTTGGCCCTAGTTGTAGGACCATCATGACTTCTCTTGCTCTTGGGATCAAAGGCTGCCCTAGGAGGGTTTACATCATCCCCTCCTCCTTCAAGTGAATTCGTCCTCAAATTGCCTTCATTTTTATCCTTCTTTCTATTCTTGCCATGATCTTTCAAAGAATGACTATGTGTAGAACAAATTTCAGCCTTGGGAGTAGGAATAATGTTAAGTGTAGGTTCGGCCATGAACTTGGCTTTTGCCTCACTTTCTTTCTTTTCTTCTTCAATCTTAGCCCTTAGCCTCTTTTGGTCCTCATGGACTTGTTTATGGCTTAGAGGGGCTAACACTATCATGTGACCATGGTGCATAAACGAGACTTTGTTGGTGGAACTATTATGGCTAGTGTTCTTTTCATATTGTCATGGTCTACCCAACAACATGTGGCTAGCTTCCATAGGAGCCATATCACATAAGATCTGATCGTGGTACTGCCCTATGGAGAAGGGTACTGTGACTTGTCTATCCACAACCAATTCACCCACATCACTTAACCATTGGAGTCGGTAAGGGGTGGGTTGTGGTTGAGTTTCAAGGTCTAGCTTTGACACTAGCCTTTGGCTAACCACATTAGTGCAGCTTCCTCCATCAATGATCAAGATGCATACCTTGCCTTGGACCAAACATCTTGAGTGAAATAGATTGTATTTTTGGCCCTCTTCATGCCTCTTGACTTGGCTTCCCAAGAGCCTCATCATCATCAAAATATCACCATCAGGCATGAATGTATCATCATCACACTCCTTTCCACTAGATGGTTCGGATTGGGACTAAATGACACCATTAGTGATCACCATTGTCCTTTTTGTAGGACATTGAGAGGTAATGTGACCATGGCCAAGACACTTGAAACACTTCACGATTCTAGTCTTCCCATTGGTCTCCACGGCTGGTTGGGTGGTTTTGTGGCTGCCCATGGCCTCCTTGGCCCTAGGGCTCTCCCTTTTTTGCTCATCTTTCCAAGAGTGGGACCTTGAAGTACTAGAGGAGTACTTAGACTTCTTCCTCTTAATTTGTTGCTCTATCTTCATAGCCTTTTGTACTAGATCATCCAGGTCCACATAAGGTTGCAACTCTACCACATCTTGGATTTCAGGATTCAATCCATGAAGAAATATACCCATTGTTACTTCACGGTCCTCATTGAAGTTGGACCTAAGCAAGGCTAATTCCATGGCTTTGAAATACTCATCAATTGTTTGAGACCCTTAAGTGAGCTTCTGTAGCTTGTTATGAACATCCCTGTGATAAGAACGAGGCACAAACCTCCTCTTCATTGCTCTTTTCATTTCGGTCCATGTATCAATGGCTAAATCTCCACATCTCACTCTATCTTTTTGGTGCTGATCCCACCAAACCATGGCATACTCTTGAAATTCAAGGGCTGCCACCTTGACTTTCTTTGCCTCTGAATAGTCATGGCAATTAAAGACTTGTTCCATCTTTAATTCCCATGCCAAGTAGGCCTCTAGATCACTCATCCCCAAAAAGCTAGGGACTTTTACTTTAACACCATCCAGATCTCCTCTATGCTCACGGTTTGGGCTTGTATTTGCACCCTCTCTTTGCCTTCTATGTCCACAGATTGAACTAGCATGACCACGGCTAGGGCTGCCATGGTTGTGCTCTCTATGTCTCCTTTCATGGCCACAATTTGGTTCATCATGGCCACGACTACCATGTCTCCTTTCACTATCATAGGCACTTGAAGAATTGTGCATATCCCCATGTCTCGACCTCTCCTCTCTTCTAGGCCTCGTTCTTCTTCTTTCATGGTTATTTGGATTACCATATCTCTCATTCAGTCTCCTATCATAATGGATCCTCCACTCCTCCAATTGTTGTTGAAGAGTTTGGAATTGGGCATCCATCATGTTTTGAAGCCTCAAAGTCATAGAGTCTGACCTTGGTGAGATTGTAGGAGTCCTATCTGGACTTGACATTCTTCAAGCTAAATATAGCTCTAATGACCACTTCATGACAACCTCTAAGGGATGCCTTTGATTGTAGTATCGTTCTAGCTTGAAGTCTTGAGCTTTTTAAGTTGTAATTCATTTTTTGTGAATTGTGGGAATTTGGGGTTGTTTTGGTGAGGGAAATGGAAAAAATTAGAAGGGGGAAGTGCCACAAGCAAGAATACTTGATAAGCTAGTGTTATTTGTCACAAGCTAGGAAGATTGATAAGAATTCATCAATGGTGGCCACAATCAACAATGGATGTTTTTAGGAGAATTCTCTCAACTAAAATAAACACAAGGTTTTTTCAAAATTAAATTTAACTTTATTAATGACAATTCAATTACATAAATAGGCAATCTGAATGTCTTGGGCTGAAATAAAAGACTAAGTCCTAAAAACTTAGGTTAAAAATAGATATGAAATAATAATGTAACTCCTAATTAAATCATGTAAATGATTGAGTTGTGGTGGCTTGCTCCTATTTTAAAGGGATTTGAATCTGATCCAATTTTAGTTGATAGGAAATAGATTATCTCCTCAACAAACCATATTGAAGATATCTTCCCCTGTTTAGCTTTGATTTATCCCTTTTGGCCTACCGAAATGATGATAGCTTTCCCTTGAATTTCTCCAACCGTGTTGCTTAAAGATAGATTAGATTTGACCAATTTGAAATAGGCAAATCTTTTTCCAACCGTGTGGATTGATTCCAATCTGATTTAGGCATAGATATTTCACTAAATCTCCTTTCTTATCTCTAGTCCTTGCCATTCCATCATTGTAGCTGTGACTAGTTACCCTTGGTCAAGAATCTGGACCATGTTATATATGAATCACAACTCACATTACATGAATTAAATACTAACATTTTTTACATCAAATAAACTAAACTCCTAAGACTATATGAGAATGCAATCTCATTTATTTGATTCAATTGTGTCATTTGAGACTTTAAGGACCTCTGCCTTGACCTTGACCTTGGCCTTAGTTGTAGGACCATCATGACTTTTCTTGCCCTTGGGATCAAAAGTTGTCCTAGAAGGATTTACATCGCATTTCTATTTCTCGTTGGTGGAAGAGTTACTGCATCAATTTGCTATTATATATTTTTGGTAAACCAATTTGCTATTGTTTTAATTAAGCTTTCAAAGGTTTTTATCATCACTGCCAAAAATTGGAAAGGGTCTATTAAAAAATTTCTGTTACCCCCATCATTATGCAGACAACAGCTGCCAACTACCGCAATATCATGTTTCGTTCGGAACAAATTCAGGAAATACTGCTAGACAAGGTTTGCATTAAATATTGCTTTGAATTACTAGCTTCCATAATAAAATTCTTGTTGAATTAATAACTAGAGTCCTTGTTGCTTGCCTGTTAGTTACAATTTTATTCAGATTCTATTGACTGATATTTAATAATTGACTTGTCATAGATTGGATTCAGAACAATAGAACAGGGAGCAAAACTGGTTTCAATAGACCAATATTAGTTTTTCAAAAATGAGACATGCAGAAAGCTGTATATACTCAGATTTTGAGATTGGTTATTTTTAGATTTCAAGCTTGCTTGTTTGCAGCTATAGTTCATGATGATGACTTAATGTGCATGTTACATCTTTGGCTAAAAGCAGCAACGAAGCAAATTTTGAAAATACATGTCTTTTGTGCCTTTGGCTACTAGTATGTCAATTGAAAATGATGCAGCTAATGTGTTTATATATGGTTTTACTTACCAAGAAAGAAATATGATTTATACCCCATTTCACAGATATAAGTAATCCTTTAGGTGGCTTTTGCTTGGATAAGTTGCATTATCATGTTTGGTTACCATATTTGATTAGTATAAAACATTTTTCTTAATATGATTGTTTTTCTCAAGATAGCCTTGATTAGAAACTAAAGGTTAAAATCATTTTAGCATTGAAAAAAACTTAACATTGCTATGTAATTCTAAAGATTCCCACCTTTCTTAGGTGGGAATACCCCATCTTCATAATTTCATATTTTTTGTGATGTTACTTTCTTATGTAATTTTTTTCTTCTTCAAAAGTTTCTACTGAACATGCGAATTATAGGAGTTTAAAATGTAAACTTATTTGAAGTCATGTATAAATGGATCTTAAGAAATCATAGTTTTCACATCCATAAGAATAGTTATAGATTACTAACCTTTCCCCATGGTGAT
>NW_017715349.1:0-694 GCF_001865875.1 Lupinus angustifolius
GTATCCAAGGTGTTGGAATTAAATAGTCAAACTCGGAAATTAATTTTATAGAAAGTAATTCGAGTAGGATGTATGATTTAGGGCGATGCCCAGAAAAGGATACGTGCTACCACGTAGCGAGATCGTCTGACCGTAAGGGGCTTGGTCTGGGACCGTCCAGGGTGATTCAGCGATGATCGTAGTGGTAGGGACGTTACCCTTTGAGTTATGATGTGAATTAGGGCACTGCCCAGAAAGGAACCCGGGATACCACGTAGCGAGATCGGCTGACCGTAAGAGGCTTGGTATGGGACCGTCTAGGGTATTTCAACGATGGTCGTAGTGGTGGGATGTATTTCCTTTGTATTACGTGTTAACGTAAGATCGGGACCTACAAGAGGCATTCCTGAGGGAGATGACTTAAGGTGGGCCAATCATGGTAAATAATGATTAAAAGATTTAATCATCTAACTGCGGTTAGTGTTCATATGCATATGGTTAATAATGGAGTAGTGGAGAGGAATTTGACGGTATGACTTAGAGCACCGTGAAGTAAGCAGGGACGACACTGATTGGACGGTGATTCGCCAACAATGTCTTGAGGGAGAGTCTGGGTGAGACGAGTCCCTTGTATTCCTGGGGAGGTACCCTGTTGGATCGGACAGTTCTCACAGGCCAAACTAGGCAATCTCTGACAACCCCTGGATTGCATTCG
>NW_017715350.1:0-253 GCF_001865875.1 Lupinus angustifolius
TATATTGCATTTGTGGAAGTGGTTTCCCACATTTGAGTTGTAAACATCATGCATCATTAATATTATGCACATATTATTACTTGTGGTTATGATATTGGTTTATGAAATGTATGTGGATACATTATGGTTTATGTTGATAAACGGTGAGTTATGATGTCGGTTATAGAATTATATGTGTATATTATTATTTGGGGTTATGATTCCTACTTATGTGTTATTTAATTATAGTCATGACATCTTGTCGATGAATGAT
>NW_017715351.1:0-288 GCF_001865875.1 Lupinus angustifolius
TCTGAACTTCTTCTTTAACGACAAAGTATTTCACCACCATATGTTTAGCACCTTTGGAATACTGTCAACAACTCCAAGTCCTGAAATAAAGTTCCGTAGCCATTTAGCATGAATTGTAGCCTCAAAGCATGCCACAAATTCAGCTTCCATAGTGGATGCAGCAATGACAGTCTGCTTCGCACTCTTCCATGATAGAGCTCCTCCAGCTAATAAATATACATAACCGAAAGTAGACTTTCTTGTGTCTATGCATCCGGCAAAGTCTGAATCTGAATATCCAATCACCTC
>NW_017715352.1:0-251 GCF_001865875.1 Lupinus angustifolius
TCGCGTACAAGTCTGAGCATACATTAAACTCCCAACTATAGATACATAAGGAGTTTCTTCCATTTGCTTTCGTTTCAAATCATTCTTTGGACATTGCATCATACTAAACTTGTCTCCTTTCTGAATTGGAACGGGAGATGCTGAACATTTATCCATTCTGAATCTCTCTAAAATTTTGTTAATATATGCTTTCTGAGACAAGCCTAAAAGTCCTTGTGATCTATCACGAAATATTTCTATTCCAATCACAT
>NW_017715353.1:0-2276 GCF_001865875.1 Lupinus angustifolius
CTTACTCCCACTGACCTTTAGGTATATGTATCGATCAACAATGTTTTCCTTAAACCCAAAGGATACAATAGTATCATTAAACTTAAGATACCATTGTCGTGAAGCTTGTTTAAGTCCATATATTGATTTCTTAAGTTTACACACCATGTGTTCTTTTCCTTTCTCTATGAATCCCATTGGTTGATCCATATAGACCTTTTCTGTTAAATCCTCATTTAGAAAGGCGGTTTTCACATCCATTTGGTGTAACTCCAAATCATAATGAGCCACCAATGCCATGATAATCCTAAGTGAGTCTTTCTTAGAGACTGGTGAAAACGTCTCTTTATAATCAATACCATCTTTCTGAGTATAGCCTTTTGCTACAAGACTGGCCTTATAACGTTCTAAGTTACCATAAGAATCACGTTTAGTTTTGAAAACCCACTTACAGCCAACTGTTTTGGAATCTTCTGGTAACTCAACAAGGTCCCAAACCTCATTTTGTTCCATAGATTTTAACTCATCTTTCATGGCTTTTAACCATTTATCGACATTATTATTATCCATGGTTTGTGAAAATGTAATTGGGTCATTCTCAATTCCTATGTCACATTCTGACTCATGTAGGTAAACCACATAATCATCAGAAATAGCAGATCGTCTTTCTCTTTGAGATCTTGTTAATGCTATCTCTTGTGATTCTTCTACTATAGGTTCATCAACTTCATTTTCAGTAATGGGATTATTTTGTTGTTCTCCATCATTACTAATCGGTTCAATAACTTGAGGAACAACATTATTAGGGACACAATTAAATGGAACTTGTACCCTCACTTCTTGAATTTCCACTTTACGTGGTGTTTCACTCCCACTAATTTCATCATTTTCAATGAACCTAGCATTCCCAGTCTCAACAATTCTTGTTGTATGGTTTGGACAATAAAATCTATACCCTTTTGATTTTTCTGGATAACCAATGAAATAACCACTGATTGTTCTTGCATCCAGTTTCTTTTCTTGTGGATTATAAATTCTAATTTCCGCCGGGCACCCCCAAACATGCAGGTGCCTTAAACTAGGTTTCCTTCCTGTCCACAGTTCAAAAGGAGTCTTTGGAACTGCCTTACTAGGAACCCTATTTAATAAGTACATGGCGGTCTTTAGAGCATAAGTCCACAATGAAATGGGTAAAGATGAATTACTCAACATACTCCTAACCATATTCAACAATGTTCTATTACGCCTTTCCGATACACCATTTTGTTGTGGTGTACCTGGCATTGTGTATTGTGCACATATGCCACGACTTTCAAGGAATTTAGAAAATGGACAATATGTTGTCCATTTTCATCATATCTTCCATAATACTCACCACCTCGATCAGACCTGATAATTTTCACTCTTTTATCTAATTGTCTTTCAACTTCAGTAATGTAAATCTCTAAGGCTTTTAGGGCTTGAGATTTATCAGACAATAAATAGATATATCCATAACGTGAATAATCATCAATGAAGGTAATGAAATATTTTTCTTTATTGAAAGAATTAACATCAAAAGGTCCACAAATATCTGTGTGTATAATTTCAAGAAGCTTAGTGCTTCTTGTGGCTCCTTTCTTTGTGTGTTTTGTTTGTTTACCTTTAATGCAATCCACACAAATATTCAGATCGGTAAAATCTAAATCTGGAAGGATTTCATTCTTTACTAATCCTTTCATTCTTTCTTTGGAAATGTGTCCCAAACGTTTATGCCACAAATAAGCAGAACATTCATCAATTAAGCCACGCTTAATTCCAACATTATGATGCAAGGTTAGAAGTGTTTCAGAGAAAAGATTATCAAGATTTAATTTATACAATCCATCACATAATATACCATTACCAATTAAATGAGTATATTTATACAAACTGAAACATTCATTACCAAATTTAAAAGAGTATCCAGCAACATCAAGTTTAGATAAAGAAACCAAATTCCTAGATATATTAGGTACATAAAGGGTTTCAAATAAATCTAAATGATGTCCAGTGTCAAGGATTAAACGATAAGTCCCGACGTCTTCCACTGGAACCTTCACTTTGTTTCCCATAAAGACGAATTTTTCATTTGGTCTTGTAGTTCGGGTCGTAATGAATCCCTGCATAGTATTAGAAACATGAGCAGTACATCCAGAGTCAATCCACCAAGTATTATAAGGAACTTCTACTAAGTTTGATTCAAAACATACATAAGCACTAGACTTACCTTTCTTTTCAAACCAATCTATGCGATTTCGACAATCCTTTTGGAAATG